>NW_027403567.1:0-2801 GCF_003265705.2 Callorhinus ursinus
CATATTTGCTTGACATATTTAGGTGCTCTGAGGTTGGGTGCAAATATGGACAGATCTGAAGGGAGAAATAGATAATAATAGTACGGGAGTTCATGACCACACTTTCAACAATGGATAAGCCATCTAGACAGAAGATCAATATGGAAACACTGGACTTCAACTCTATTTTAGACCAAATGGACTGAGAGACCCATGCAGGACATTCTATCCAATAGAAAAAGAATGCACATTCTTCCCAAATGCACGTGGAGCATTCCCCAGGATCGATGACATTTTAGTTCACAAAACCAGGTTTAACAAATTTCAGAAGATTGAAATCATTTCAACTATCTTTCTCATGACAATGTGGTGAAACAGGAAATTAAAAAAAACAGGAAGAGAGAAAGAAAGGATTTGGACCATTATCTTACACAACACACAGAAAACAACTCAAAATGGAGGGAACTGAAGGGGAAAAAAATGAGCACCTGCCCGAGGTAGCCAGATGAGTCCATCAGGAGCACCAGCAACACAGCAGTCTCCGAAGGGAAGGTAGGAGGTCAATGTCAGACAGGTAATTGGAACAAAGAATGGCTGAAAACTTTGCAAATGTACTGAAAGTCATGAATCTAAATACTCGAGAATTTCCATGTGCTTCAAGCAGGATGCATCACAGAGACCCAGACTGCCAAGAACCCAGAGAAAAAACACTGAAAAAAGTCCAAGAGAAGCAATTCGCAATGTGCAAGGGATCCACAGTAAGATTAGATCAGTTTCCCACCTGAAGCCATGTAGTCCAGGAGTCAGCAGGATGACAAAATGTGGAAAGGAAAAAGCGGGAAACCTGTCGCTCAAAACTAAGGAGAAAGTGCTAATCCTAGATAAAATCCTGGGGTGTTTGCACACCTGTACAGGGACACCTGTGCTCCAGGCATCACCAATGGGCTTCCTCAAGGTTAAAAATGCAAGGACACTAGACAGTAAATCTCAGCCACATTAAAAAATAACATCGGTAGGGGCGCCTGGGTGGCTGAGTCGGTGAAGCAGCTGCCTTCAGCTGAGGTCATGATCCCGGGGTCCTGGGATCGACCCCCACGTTGGGCTCCCTGCTCTGTGGGGAGCTTGCTTCTCCCTCTACTCCCTGCTTGTGTTCCCTCTCTCGCTGTCTCTCCTTTTCTCTCTCTCAAAGAAAATCTTTAAAAAAAAAAAAAAAAACATCAGTAAAGAGAACTACATGGGAAATATTTAAAAAAACAGCATTAAAGGCTTTCTGGTTTCTGGTTCTCTCTACTTTCCTACCTAATTAAAAATATGAGTGTGCAGATCACAGTGGAGAGAACGATTGAGCGGGACGATGCCGAGCTCACCTCCTCCCATGGACACGACGACACACACGGAACGCCGCCCACTCTGTAAAGGACCTGAAGACTGGAGGACAGGCCTTCTGCAGCAGGGGGCTTGAGGAGAGGGCCACATCCACAGGCAGCGGGGGCTCAGACGAGGTCCAAAGCCAAAACCTGAGCACAAATAGCCACAATCCAAAGGGATGTCAGAGACGCAGAGATCCTCCGTGAGGAGTGAGGCGATCAAGCCCCACATCAGGTACCCCGCGTCTGAGGACCTCTCCAGGAAGACGAACCTGCATAATGTCTGGCTTTGAAAATCTACACAGCTTATCTTGGGGAGCTTTGAAAATTAGGGGGACATCACTCTGGGAGAGATGGAGTCTCCCCTCTTACACCACCGGCATGGCGTGACAGCCCATGTAAGACCTAGCATGGGGGCAGCAGTTTGGAGAATCATTGTCTAACATAGCGTGTGTGCTGGAGGGCAAGGATCAGTAGGGGTTTTCTCTGGGAACAGAAAGCCGGGGCCTCAGGACTTTCCGGCCCTCCTTCTGAAGTTACCCTGGTGTTTGCAGGAGCCAATTCTCACGCTTTCCATCTATCTTGCTAGCACTCCACAACTTGCTGGTCCCCTGTGGACCCACCTCCCCAACGTTCCCACCCCAGCAGGTGCCCCTACAAAGTGGATCAGGCCCCACCATTCCTGGCGGGCACTTTGGCTGGGACCAGCAGTCCTGCAAGGAGACTCCTGTCCAGGGAGGATGGGAGCCAGGGCGACCCAGCAGCCCACACACAACAGCTGGGGCTGGGCCTCTCGGCTCACTGTGCTGGGAGCAGGGGTCCTGTATCTGCTCTGGCAATCCCATCCAGCAAACCTGGCACCTATGGCCAGGCCTCCCAGTAGCCGCACTGGTACCAGCAGGCCCCCAGTTATGGAGGACGGTCTCTGCCAACAGTTGGCCCGAGGGCAAGCCGTGTCCCTCAGCACTCCTGCAGCACTCATGACAGGGGACACAGGGTCTGGTGACCAGGGTGACAGTGCTGCCTAGCCCCACGGGACACCTTCTGTATAAGATCAGGACACACAGCCGACCTAATGCATAGACACAAACACCGTATGAGACAAAATGAGGAGACCGAGAAAATATGGGGGTGTGAGGCTCAAAGCAATGAGGATCTAACTTGATTTTCTCCAGGTAGTTAATGAATTGCCCTAATATAACTTACTGAATAATCCTTTCATCAGTGATTTCAAATCTATAGTCTTATGAAATGTGGGTTTATTTCTGGACTTGCTTTTCTGTGCCATGATCTGTGGTCTCTGCTAAATTCTAAGGCTGTCCCTATTCCAACCAGAGCCTCTAAATTCTCAGAAATAGGTCCTCGCTTCGGCAGCACATACACTAAAAATTGGAACGATACAGAGAATATTAGCATGGCCCCTGCGCAAGGATGACACGCAAATTCGTGAAGCGT
>NW_027403568.1:0-2800 GCF_003265705.2 Callorhinus ursinus
TCTGGGGGTGTCTTTGGGTCTAAAATGAGTCTCTTGCAGACAGCATACTGATGGGTCTTGTTTTTTAGTCCAATCTGATAGCCTGTGTCTTTTGATTGGGGCATTTAGCCCATTTACATTCAGGGTAACTATTGAAAGGTATGAATTTAGTGCCATTGTATTGCCTGTAAGGTGACTGTTACTGTATATTGTCTCTGTTCCTTTCTGGTCTATGCTCTTTTAGGCTCTCTCTTTGCTTAGAGGACCCCTTTCAATATTTCTTGGAGGGCTGGTTTCGTGTTTGCAAATTCCTCCAGTTTTTGTTTGTGTTGGAAGCTTTTTATCTCTCCTTCTATTTTCAATGACAGCCTAGCTGGATATAGTATTCTTGGCTGCATATTTTTCTCGTTTAGTGCTCTGAAGATATCTTGCCAGTCCTTTCTGGCCTGCCAGGTCTCTGTGGATAGGTCTGTTGCCAATCTAATATTTCTACCATTGTAGGTTACATATCTCTTCTCTCGAGCTGCTTTCAGGATTTTCGTTTGTCTCTGAGACTCGTAAGTTTTACTATTAGATGCCGGGGTGTTGACCTATTTTTATTGATTTTGAGAGGGGTTCTCTGTGCCTCCGGGATTTTGATGCCTGTTTCCTTCCTCACATTAGGGAAGTTCTCTGCTATTATTTGCTCCAATATACCTTCTGCCCCTCTCTCTCTTTCTTTTTCTTCTGGGACCCCAATTATTCTAATGTTGTTTTGTCTTATCGTATCACTTATCTCTCGAATTCTGTGCTCGTGATCCTGTAGTTGTTTATCTCTCTTTTTTTCAGCCTCTTTATTTTCCATCATTTGGTCTTCTATATCGGTGATTCTCTCTTCTGCCTCATTTATCCTAGCAGTTAGTGCCCCCATTTTTGATTGCACCTCATCAATAGCCTTTTTGATTTCGACTTGGTTAGATTTTTGTTCTTTTATTTCTCCAGAAAGGGTGTCCCTAGTAACTTCCACGCTTTTTCCAAGCCCAGGTAGTATCTTTAAAGTCATGATTCTGAATTCTAGGTCCGACAACGTACTAATGCCCGTATTGAGTAGGTCCCTGGCTGACGGTACTACCTCTTGTTCTTTTTGCTGAGGTGATTTTTTTCATCTTGTCATTTTGTCCAGAGGAGGATAGATGAATGAGAGAACAAAATGCTAACAGGTTAACAATGTCCCCAGAAAATATACTGTATACAGATTAGAAAAGACCTGAAACCAGGGGAAAAGAAAGGGAAAGAAAGAAAAAAAGAAAGAGAAAAAAAAAGATAAAAACAAAAACAGAACAATACAAAAAAAGCAGAATGTGATCAAATATGATCAGGCTAGTGCATAGATCAGTGCCACACACTAGATTTTGGGCGTATTTTGGTCTGTTAGAAAAAAAGTGCCTCCTAAAATTTTAAAGGAAGAAAGACATATATGTACAAAATAAGGGTTGATACAATGAAGGGATGGAAGATGACTGTAAAGATGAAAATTATAAAAGATTTTATAAAAGGAATTGATAAGATAAGTTGTTTGAAAAAAGAAAGAAGATTTTAAAAAAACGGAAAAAAGGGAGAGAATGTGATCAGGCAGGAGACTAGAACAAAGCCATACACTTGTGATTTAGGTTACATTTTGATCTGTTCGAAGAAACTGTATCTCAATATTTTAAGGAGAGAACAACTTATATACATATATGCCAAAAATAAGGGTAATTACTATGAAAGGATAAAATATGACTGTAAAAATGAAAAATAAAAAATGTTTTTTTTTAAAAGGGATTGATAAGATGGTTGAAAAAGGGAAAAAGAAAAATTAAAAAAAAAGTTAAAAAAATTAACTTTGATGAACTAATGAATCACGGTAAAAAAAAGCCATGAATTCTATGTGCAGTATTCCCCTAGTGCTGGAGTTCTCCCATTATCCTTGATGGGTAAACTTGGTCTTGGCTTGCTGGCTGTTCCTGCTGATCTTCTGAGGGAGGGGCCTGTTGCCGTGGTTTCCAAATGTCTTTGCCGGAGGCAGAATTGCCCCGCCCTTGTCGGTCCTGGCTAAGCAAGCTGCTCGGGTTTGCTCTCAGGAGCTTTTGTTCCCTGCAAGCTCTCGGTACAGCTTTGGAGGACCAGGGTGAAAATGGTGGCCTCGCAATCTCCACCCGGAGGAGCTGAGAACTCGGGGCCCCACTCCTCAGTGCGCCCCCAGAGAAAAACAGTCACTCCCGTCTCCCTGGTCTCTGGCCGCACTCTGTGCTCACCCGGCCTGTGACCGAGCGTTTCTATCTCTGGCACCCGACCCTGTGTGGAGTCTCCAAACCCAGCAGATCCCTGCGGTGCATTCCCATGCTGCTCCTCCTGGGGGAGAAAGGGGAGTCTCCCCAGCTCTGCCGCTTGTTGGATCTCTGCTGGAGGAGCAGTGGCCCGAGTGGGCCACGGATCACAGTTTATGGCAACCCCGAGCTGAGAGCCCGCGCCTCAGCTCCGTCTCTGCAGCCGGCTTCCCTGCTCCAATACCTGGGAGCTCTGGCGCACTCAGGCACCCCGGTCTTTCTATGACCCCAAGGGTCCTGAGACCACACTGTCCCGGGAGGATTCCACCCCCCGCTTAGCCACTGCAGCGACGTCCCTCAGCAGAGCCAACTTCTAAAAGGTCCGATTTTGTGCTCAGCGGCTCTATCACTTGCCAGAAGCGACCGGCGGAGGCCCCCTCCCCCACCGCCTATCCTCCCGAATATCACCTCGTATTCACTTCTCTGCACGTCCTACCTTCCAGTAAGTGGTCGCTTCTCTGTTCAGAGAAGAT
>NW_027403569.1:0-2800 GCF_003265705.2 Callorhinus ursinus
GTGTCTGTTTTTTGTGCCAGGACCATACTGTCTTGATGATGACAGCTTTGTAATAGAGCTGGAAGTCTGGAATTGTGATGCCTCCCGCTTTGCTTTTCTTTTTCAATATTCCTCTGGCTATTCTGGGTCTCTTCTGGTTCCATACAAATTTTAGGATTATGTGTTCCATTTCTTTGAAAAAAGTGGATGGTATTTTGATGGGGATTGCATTGAATGTGTAGATTGCTCTAGGTAGCATTGACATCTTCACAATGTTTGTTCCTCCAATCCATGAGCATGGAACGTTTTTCCATTTCTTTGTGTCTTCTTCAATTTCTTTCATGAGTATTTTATAGTTTTCTGAGTACAGCTCTTTTGCCTCTTTGGTTAAATTTATTCCTAGGTATCTTATGGTTTTGGGTGCAATTGTAAATGGGATCGAATCCTTGATTTGTCTCTCTTTTGTCTTGTTGTTTGTGTATAGGAATGCCACTGATTTCTGTGCATTGATTTTATAACCTACTTTACTGAATTCCTGTATGAGTTCTAGCAGTTTTGGGGTGGAGTCTTTTGGGTTTTCCAGATACAGTATCATATCATCTGCAAAGAGTGAGAGTTTGACTTCCTCCTTGCCGATTTGGATGCCTTTGATTTCTTTTTGTTGTGTGATTGCCGTGGCTAGGACTGCTAATACTATGTTGAATAGCAGTGGTGATAATGGACATCCCTGCTGCGTTCCTGACCTTAGGGGGAAAGCTCTCAGCTTTTCCCCATTGAGAATGATATTCGCTGTAGGGTTTTCATAGATGGCTTTTATGATATTGAGGTATGTACCCTCTATCCCTATACTCTGAAGAGTTTTGATCAAGAAAGGATGCTGTACTTTGTCAAATGCTTTTTCTGCATCTATGGAGAGGATCATATGATTCTTGTTCTTTCTTTGGTTAATGTATTGTTTCATGTTGATTGATTTGCAGATGTTGAACCAACCTTGCAGCCCAGGGATAAATCCCACTTGGTCCTGGTGAATAATCCTTTTAATGGACTGTTAGATCCTATTGGCTAGTATTTTGGTGAGAAATTTTGCATCCATGTTCATCAAGGATATTGGTCTGTAATTCTCCTTTTTGATGGGGTCTTTGTCTGGTTTTGGGATCAAGGTAATGGTGGCCTCATAAAACGAGTTTGGAAGTTTTCCTTCCATTTCTATTTTTTGGAACAGTTTCAGGAGAATAGGTATTAATTCTTCTTTAAATGTTTGGTAGAATTCCCCTGGGAAGCCATCTGGCCCAGCGCTTTTGTTTGTTGGGAGATTGTTGATGACTGCTTCACTTTCCTTAGGGGTTATAGGTCTGTTCAGGTTTTCTATTTCTTCCTGGTTCAATTTTGGTAGTGAATACATCTCCAGGAGTGCACCCATTTCTTCCAGGTTATCTAATTTGCTGGCATAGAGTTGCTCATAATATGTTCTTATAATTGTTTGTATTTCTTTGGTGTTGGTTGTGATCTCTCCTCTTTCATTCATGATTTTGTTGATTTGGGTCATTTCTCTTTTCTTTTTGATCAGTCTGGCCAGGGGTTTATCAATCTTGTTAATTCTTTCAAAGAACCAGCTCCTAGTTTCGTTGATCTGTTCTACTGTTCTTTTGGTTTCTAGTTCATTGATTTCTGCTCTGATCTTTATGATTTCTCTTCTCCTGCTGGGTTTAGGCTTTATTTGCTGTTCTTTCTCCAGCTCCTTTAGGTGTAGGGTTAGGTTGTGTATTTGAGACCTTTCTTGTTTCTTGAGAAAGGCTTGTATTGCTATATACTTTCCTCTCAGGACTGCCTTTGCTGTATCCCAAAGATTTTGAACAGTTGTGTTTTCATTTTCATTGGTTGCCATGAATTTTTTTAATTCTTCTTTAATTTCTTGGTTGACCCATTCATTCTTTAGTAGGATGCTCTTTAGCCTCCATGTATTTGAGTTCTTTCCGACTTTCCTCTTGTGGTTGAGTTCTAGTTTCAAAGCATTGTGGTCTGAAAATATGCAGGGAATGATCCCAGTCTTTTGGTACCGGTTGAGACCTGATTTGTGACCTAGGATGTGATCAATTCTGGAGAATGTTCCATGGGCACTAGAGAAGAATGTGTATTCCGTTGCTTTGGGATGGAATGTTCTGAATATGTCTGTGAAGTCCATTTGGTCCAGTGTGTCATTTAAAGTCTTTATTTCCTTGTTGATCTTTTGCTTAGATGATCTGTCCGTTTCAGTCAGGGGGGTGTTAAAGTCCCCCACTATTATTGTGTTGTTGTCAATGTGTTTCTTTGCTTTTGTTATTAATTGCCTTATATAATTGGCTGCTCCCATGTTCGGGGCATAGATATTTACAATTGTTAGATCTTCTTGTTGGATAGACCCTTTAACTGGATATAGTGTCCTTCCTCATCTCTTATTACAGTCTTTGTTTTAAAATCTAGTTTGTCTGATATAAGGATTGCCACCCCAGCTTTCTTTTGGTGTCCATTAGCATGGTAAATGGTTTTCCACCCCCTCACTTTCAATCTGGGGGTGTCTTTGGGTCTAAAATGAGTCTCTTGCAGACAGCATATTGATGGGTCTTGTTTTTTAATCCAATCTGATAGCCTGTGTCTTTTGATTGGGGCATTGAGCCCATTTACATTCAGGGTAACTATTGAAAGGTATGAATTTAGTGCCATTGTATTACCTGTAAGGTGACTGTTAACTGTCTGTTGTCTGTGTTCGTTTCTGCTCTTTGCTGCTTTTAGGTTCTCTCTTTGCTTAGAGGACCCCTCTCAATATTTCTTGGAGGGCTGGTTT
>NW_027403570.1:0-2799 GCF_003265705.2 Callorhinus ursinus
TGAGCCTGACCCTCTCCGCTGACCCACGTCCTCAACTCGGACCTGGGAAGCTCATCACAGCCCCGGCATATCAGGCATGTCATGCCCCTAAGCCCTAAGCCTCACCCTAGCTTGGCATCGGAGCGGGTATGTCCCCAGAGCCTGGCTCCAAAGCCCCCTAGGGATGGCGGTAACTGAGCGACACCAGAGGACTCCAACGCAAAAAAAACGAATCAAACACACTACTTTGAACTGCGGAAAGCATTCAGAACACGAGAAATCTGAATGCCCATCCCAGCCAATGCACACATTTGGCGCCTTCTGGCAGCCAACCCTGAGCCTAAAGCCCTACCTGACCCACGCCCTCAAGACAAACCCCAGGGGAAGCAGTCCACAGTCATGGCACGTCGGGCCTGCCCTGCCCCTAGGCCCTCACACTATCCCTCACGGGCCTCTGAGGGCTCTGGCTCCAGAGGCCTGGCTCTAAAGCCACAGGGATCAGGGGCATCTGAACAATACCAGAGGATGCAGCATGGCTCCCAGGAGGAAACCGCACCGCTGGGAACTCGGAGCAAAGCTTTGCGAGTAGAAACACTCTGCGTGCCCATCCCGGCGAAATGCCACTTTCAACGGCCCCCTGCCCACCAACCCTGAGCCTGACACTCACACTGACCCACACCCCCGACTCAGAATCCCCGCACCCCAAAGCTGGCCCCAGCGTGGTCTGATCAGGGCTCCAATGACCCTAGGCCCTAGGGCTATCCCTAGGTTGGCTTCTAAGTTTCTGGATCCAGAAGGCTGGCTCCATAGCCCCACGGATGTCAGTAACTGAGCGACATCTGAGGACTCCAAAGCCACAAAGAATTCAAACACACTACTTGCAGCTCCAGAGAGCGATCAGTACAGGACATCACAGAATGCTCATCCCAAACAACCCACCAATTTGGCACCCTCAGGCGGCCAACCCTGAGCCTGACGCTCAACCTGACACAATCCCTCAAGGCAAACCCACCAAGAGCTGGCTACACTGCTTGCAACTCAGGCCTGCCGTGCCCCTCGGCCCTAACCAGGACCCCATGGAGGTTTCTGAAGGCTCTGTCCCCAGGCGCCTGGCTCCAAAGCCCCAGGGACCGGGGACACCTGACCAGGGCCAGAGGACCCAGCCTGCCAATAAACAGGAACACGTGCCGTGGGGAATTCGGTAAGCATTCCGAGCAGGAGAACTGTGCCGGTCCGTCCCCACGAACCCCGAGTTCAACGTGCCCGGGCCACAATCCCTGAGCCTGTCACCCCCCGCCGACCCATGGCCTCAACTCAGACCCTGGGTAGCTCATCACTGCGCCGGCACATCACGTCTGTCATGCCCCTCAGCTCTAAGCCTCACCCTGTCTTGGCTTCCGAGCGGGGTCTGGCCCCAGAGCTTGATCCAAAGCCTCGGGGACTTGGGACACCTGACCAGGGCCAGAGGACTCAGCCTGCCACAAAAAAGGAAAACGTGTCATGGGAAACTCCGGTAAGCCTTCTGAGCGGGAGAACTGTGCCGGACCGTCCCCACGAGCCCCGAGTTCAATGTGCACGGGCCACAATCCCTCAGCCGGACACTCCCCGCTGACGCACGGGAACAACTCAGACCCCGGAAAGCTCATCACAGCGCTGGCACATCAGACCTGGAGTGCCCCTAAGCCCTAAGCCTCACCCTACCTTGGCATCTCAGTGGGTCTGTCCCCGGAGCCTGGCTCCAAAGCCCCCCAGGGATGGCAGTAACTGAGCGACAGCAGAGGACTCCAACGCAAAAAACAATTCAAACACACTACTTTCAACTGCAGAGAGCTTTCAGAACACGAGAATTCTGAATGCCTATCCCAGCCAATGCACACAATTGGCGCCTTCTGGCAGCAAACCCTAAGCCTGACGATCAACCTGACCCACGCGCTCAAGGCAAACCCCCGGGGAAAGCAGGCCACAGTGTTAGAACATCGGGCCTGCCCTGCCCCTAGGCCCTCACACTATCCCTCGCGGGCCTCTGAAGGCTCTGTCCCCAGAGGTCTGGCTCTAAAGCCACAGCGATTGGGGGCATCTGAGCAATACCAGAGGATCGGCCCTAACCAGGACCCCACGGAGGCTTCTGAAGGCTCTGTCCCCAGGCGCCCGGCTCCAAAGCCCCAGGGACCTGAGACACCTGACCAGGGCCAGAGGATTCAGCCTGCCAATAAACAGGAAAACGTGCTGTGGGGAACTCCGGGAAGCATTCCGAACAGGAGAACTGTGCCGGTCCATCCCAACGAACCCCGAGTTCAGCGTGCCCGGGCCAAGTTCCCAGAACCTACACCACCCGCTGACAAACAGCCGCAACTCAGACCCCGGGAAGCTCATCACAGCGGCGGCACATCAGGCCTGTCATGACCCTCCGCCCTAAGCCTCACCCTAGCTTGGCTTCCGAGCGGGGTCTGGCCCCAGAGCCTGACTACAAAGCCTCAGGGACTTGGGACACCTGACCAGGGCCAGAGGACTCAGCTTTCCACAAAAAAGGGAAACGTGCCATGGGCAACTCCGGTACGCATTCCGAGCAGGAGAACTGTGCCAGACCGCCCCAGAACTGTGCCAGTCCATCCAAACAAGCCCCGAGTTCAACGTGCCCGGGCCGCAATCCCTGAGCTTGACACTCCCCGCAGACCCACGGCCTCAACTCAGACCCTGGTAAGCTCATCACAGCGCCAGCACATCAGGCATGTCATGCCCCTAAGCCCTAAGCCTCACCCTAGCTTGGCATTGGAGGGGGTCTGTCCCAGGAGCCTGGCTCCAAAGTCCCCCATGGATGGC
>NW_027403571.1:0-2798 GCF_003265705.2 Callorhinus ursinus
AGTCAGGGATCTTGCTGGTGATGGCGTTTGACCGCTGCATTGCCATGTGCTACCCCTGAGGTACACCACTATTCCTACATGTGCTCTGATTGGGAAAATTGGAGTGACTGTCTGAGAAGTTATTATACAATTTTCCCCATAATATTTCTTTTGAAAAGATTGACTTTCTGCCAAAATAATATTATTCTACACACCTATTGTGAACACGCTGGTTTGGCCGAATATGCTTGTAATGACATTCGAGTGAACATCTGGTATGGCCTTTTTGTCATCATGTCGACAGTGGTCTTAGATGTCCTGTTAATTTTTGTTTATCTACTGGTTCTCTGTGCTGTCTTCCACATGCCTTCCCAAGATGCTCTCCACAAAGCTCTCAACACATGTGGCTCCCATGTCTGCATCATCATCCTCTTTTATGGGCCTGCGATCTTCACAAGTCTTATTCAGCGGTTTGGACGCCACATTCCACTTCATATCCACATCTTATTGGCTAATGTCTGCATTCTGGTTCCACCTATGCTGAATCCCATCGTTTATGGGATTAAGACAAGCAAATCTGAGAGCAGGTGACTCACATGTTTTTTCCAAAGCAGAAATATCTCTGGCAGAGGAATAGCATTTTCAGCATCTCTAGTTACCCACGATGTGGTCTGTGGAAGTAGTGGGTGGAAACACGAGCGGTAAGCTGAAACACTAGGAAATAGCTCAGTGAATTCTATTTTTGGAGCATGTTCACCAGGAGGGTGACAAGACTTGCATCTTCTACTGTCAAAGCAACAGAGAGAGCAGTGCCATGTTTGACTGAGCAGGTTACTTCCTGAACAGAGCCTGTGGCTGAGTATGTGAATTTCCAGAGTCATGTGTCCTCCATGTCAGTAACCTAATTTTTGGTAATAGATGAAATTGTAGGGAAGGAAAAATTCTTTCTCTATCCTTCAAGGTGTTCCAGCTGGACTAAGAATTAAATTGACATGAGAGAGGTTAACATGAGGAAAAAAAATCAAAGTTTTATTATGTGCATGCAGAAGCCCAATAATGAAATTGAGACCTAAAGAAATGACCGAGGCAGGCAGTTTTTATACTTTCTTAGACAAAGAAACAATAAATTTGTGAGGAACTGACAGGATAAAGAAAACAGGTGTTTGGGAGCTTAAATTAGCAGGGAATTCTAAGCAGAATTTAGTCCAAGGTAGTAGATTAGAAAAAAATAACAAGGTTTGTTTCTACGGTTTTCTCAACTTTCAAGACCTTATCTATGGTGATAAGGTTGTCTTTTTACTTGGTACAGGGAGGGTATTTTTCATGTGGGAGGTATGTTTTCTGCTTTCAGGGGGACAGTATGGGTCTGAGAGTTCTTGCATTGGCTGTTTCTTAAGTAGCTTTTATTGAAAATAATTAATGTACCAAGTGGCACATTTTGAGGCAGCCTGCCCTTGGCCCCTATTAAATGAGAGCAATAAGTGCTCTGGTCTTGGAAGTTGTTAAATTATTCCTCACTGAGTTTCTCATCCTCTGAGATATCTTGTGATATCCCTGGACAATCACATACAAAATGCTCAATATTTTGATTATGAAGGATGAATAACTTCTGGAGATCCTATGGACAGCATGATGACTATAGTTAATAATACTATATTGCATATTTAAAATTTGTTAAGAGATTTCATCTTACATGTTCTCATCCCCTCACACAAATTGCAACTATGAAAAGTTAATGAGCTTGATTTTGGTAATCGTTTCACAATGTATAAAAAATCAAAATATCACATCGTGTACCTTAAATATACACAATTTTTATTTGTCAATTACACTTTGATAAAGCATAAAAAAAGAAGTCACCTAAAATATAACAATTAGGTTTGTTAATAATTTGGTATGTATGTGTCCATATTTTTCTTTATGTATCTTTATTTGTTTGTATAAAAATATATAAACATATTCATAAATATAGATGGACATGTATATGTAGTTGTACCTTGAGAAAAGGTGGAGTTTTTTTGATTTTTAAGAAATTCATTTAATTAACTTAGAATAGTATTAGTTTTAGAGGTAGAGTTTGTGATTCATCAGCTGCGTATAACACCAGGGCTCATTACATCAAGTCCCCTCCTTACTGTCCATCACCCAGTTACCCCATCCCCCCATCCACCTCCCCTCCAGCAACCCTCAGTTTCTTTCCTATGGTTAAGAGTCTCTAATGGTTTGCCTCCCTCTCTGATTTCGTCTTGTTTTATTTTTCCCTCCCTTTGCCCATTATCCTCTGTTTTGTTTCTTAAGTTCCACATATGAGTGAAATCAGGTAATAATGATCTTTCTCTGACTGACTTATTTCTCTTAGCCTAATGCCCTCTAGTTTCATCCACGTCGTTGCAAAGGGCAATATTTCATATTTTGATGGCTGAGTAATATTCCATAGTATATATATATAATACCTCTTCTTTATCCATTCATCTGTCAATGGACATCTGGGCTCTTTGCATAGTTTGGCTATTGTGGACATTGCCGCTATAAACATTGGGGTGCAGGTGCCCCTTCAGATCAGTACATTTGTATCTTGGGGGTAAATACCCAGTAGTGCAATTGCTGGGTCTTAGGGTAGCTCTATTTTCAACTTTTTTGAAGAACATGCATACTGTTTTCCAGAGTGGCTACACCAGCTTGCATTCACACCAGCAGTGTAAGAGGGTTCCCCCATAGCCAAACTATGGAAAGAGCCCAGATGTCCATTGACGTCGAATGGATAAGGAACATGTAGTGTGTGTGTGTGTGTGTGTGTGTGTGTGTGTGTGTGTGTGTGT
>NW_027403572.1:0-2798 GCF_003265705.2 Callorhinus ursinus
TGGACATCTTGGGACATGAAGCTTAAAGTCCCCAATAACACTGAATCCGAGAAGACTTCTCCAAGAGACATTATAATAAAACTCAAAAATTAAACCCAAAGAAAAACATCTTGAAAGCAACAAGAGAAAAGGAGCTCATCACATACAAGGGAACATCGTGGGCTGTCAGTGGATTCCTCAGCAGAAATGGTGAAAGGCAGAAGACAGTGGGTGATTTATTTCTTTTAAAGATTTTATTTATTTATTTATTTATTTATTTATTTATTTGGCAGAGAGAGACACAGTGAGAGAGGAAACACAACCAGGGGGAGTGGGAGAGGGAGAAGCAGGCTTCCCGCCGAGCAGGGAGCCCGATGTGGGGCTCATCCCAGGACCCTGGGATCATGACCCGAGCTGAAGGCAGATGCCCAACCACCGAGCCACCCAGGTGCCCCAGTGATTTATTTGAAGTGCTGAAAAAAATACCAACTAAGAATACCTTACCAAGAAAAACAAGGCTTTCAGAAATGAGAGGGAAATAAAGACGTTTCCAGACAAACAAAAGCAGACAGAATTCATTACCACTAAGCCTGCCTTACAAGAAATACTAAAGGGGGTCCTTCAAGCTGAAAAACAAAAAGGGCACTTACTAGGAACATGAAATCACATGAAAGTATAAATCTCACTGGTAAATATAAATGTATACATTCAGACACAGTGATATTGCAAACTGCTGATGTACAAATTACTTATAAGTCTAGTGAAAGCTTAAAACACAAATAATTTTAGAAACTACAGCTAAAATAATTTGTTAAATATACAATATAGAAATATGTAAATTGTGACATCAAAAACATAAAATTGGTGGAGAAGGAATAAAAGCATTGAGTTTGGATGTAAACAAAGTTAAGTTCTTATCAGCTTAAAGCAGACTGCTATATCTAGGAGATATGTTATGTAAGCCTCCTGGTAACTGCAAAGCAAAAACATAGAGTAGATACAGAAAAGATAAAGAGAAAAAAAATCAAAGCATATCACTGTGAAAAACAAAAAACAATAAACCAACCCATGAAATCACAAAGAAAGATGAGAAGGAGGAAAAGTTGACCTATGAAACACCTGGACTAACAAAATGACAATAGGAAATCCTTATCAATAATTACTTCAAATGTAAAGGGAAAGATGAAAGGATAGAGAAAATGAATATTACTAAGCCTTAAAAAGGAAGGAAATCTTGCCATTTTAAGCATGGATGAACCTGGACATCATGGACAACACTCTAAAGGGACTAAACCAGACACAGAAGGACAGGATTTGCACGATCTCAATTATAAGTGGAATCTAGAAAAATAAAGTCAAGCTCAGTAACAAATCCTAGAATGGTAGTTATTAGAGGCAAATGGCAGATAGAAATCAAATGGTACAAAATTTGGGGAATGAGATGAAAAAGTTCTGGAGACTGAATATACTGCATGGTGAGTATAATTATTTTTTTAAAGATTTTATTTATTTATTTGACAGAGAGAGACACAGCGAGAGAGGGAACACAAGCAGGGGGAGTGGGAGAGGGAGAAGCAGGCTTCCCGCCGAGCAGGGAGCCCGATGCGGGGCTCGATCCCAGGACCCTGGGATCATGACCTGAGCTGAAGGCAGACGCTTAACGACTGAGCCACCCAGGTGCATCTGGTGATTATAATTATTAATAATGTACTATATATTTGAAATTTAAAAGTAGATTTTACATGTTTTAATACACACACACATCGGGCTGCCTGGGTGGCTCAGTCATTAAGCTCTGAGTTTGGCTCAGGTCATGATCCTAGGGTCCTAGAATCAAGCCCTGCATCGGGCTCCCTGCTCAGCAGGGAGCCTGCTTCTCCCTCTCCCACTCCCCCTGCTTGTGTTCCCTCTCTTGCTCTCTCTGTCAAATAAATAAATAAATATCTAAAAAAAAAATACACACATACACAAAGAAACTCTGGGTGGTGATAGATATGTTAATTCATTTGTCATAATCACTTCACAATGTATACACAAATCAAAACATCACAGTTAAATATATACAGTGTTCACTATAAATAGATATATATATATATATATATATCAATATTTAAATGGTAAAAGACTGAATGCTTGCCCTTAACATCAGGAACAAGACTAAATGTGTACCCTCACCACTCTTATTTAACATCTTACTAGAAATCATAGCTAATGGAATAAGACAAAACAAAGAAATAAAGACATAAGATTGGAAAAATAAAAATAAGAGTGTCCCTATTTCTAGTTCAGGTGACATAATTGTTAATGTAGAAAATCTTAAGGAATATAAAAAAGAACACCTCTGATTCTAATAAACGAGCTAAGCTAGGTTGTAGGAAACAAGATCAACAGAAAAATCAACCCTGTTTCTATATAATAACAAGAATATGTCAAAGCACAGTAAAAACACAGTAACAATTATAATCACACGAAGAAAGTGAAATACTTTAAATGTATATTTAACAAAACATATATGGCCTTCCTGTGCTGAGAACTAAATGTTGGTGAAAAGAACCAAAGAAAACCTAAACAAACACACATTGCATTCATAGATTGAAAGACCTGACTTAGGAAAGATACAGATTTTCCACATATTGATGGATAGGCTTAAGTCATGTATTACAAAAGCCCAGCAAATATTACATAAACATAGATAAGCTAATTCTAAATTTGTATGGAAAGGCAAAGGAGCTAGAATACCTAAAACAATTTCAACAACAACAACAACATCAAAAAATGGGAGGAATCACTGCTCATGATGCTGAGACTTACTATATGGC
>NW_027403573.1:0-2798 GCF_003265705.2 Callorhinus ursinus
TGGACATCTTGGGACATGAAGCTTAAAGTCCCCAATAACACTGAATCCGAGAAGACTTCTCCAAGAGACATTATAATAAAACTCAAAAATTAAACCCAAAGAAAAACATCTTGAAAGCAACAAGAGAAAAGGAGCTCATCACATACAAGGGAACATCGTGGGCTGTCAGTGGATTCCTCAGCAGAAATGGTGAAAGGCAGAAGACAGTGGGTGATTTATTTCTTTTAAAGATTTTATTTATTTATTTATTTATTTATTTATTTATTTGGCAGAGAGAGACACAGTGAGAGAGGAAACACAACCAGGGGGAGTGGGAGAGGGAGAAGCAGGCTTCCCGCCGAGCAGGGAGCCCGATGTGGGGCTCATCCCAGGACCCTGGGATCATGACCCGAGCTGAAGGCAGATGCCCAACCACCGAGCCACCCAGGTGCCCCAGTGATTTATTTGAAGTGCTGAAAAAAATACCAACTAAGAATACCTTACCAAGAAAAACAAGGCTTTCAGAAATGAGAGGGAAATAAAGACGTTTCCAGACAAACAAAAGCAGACAGAATTCATTACCACTAAGCCTGCCTTACAAGAAATACTAAAGGGGGTCCTTCAAGCTGAAAAACAAAAAGGGCACTTACTAGGAACATGAAATCACATGAAAGTATAAATCTCACTGGTAAATATAAATGTATACATTCAGACACAGTGATATTGCAAACTGCTGATGTACAAATTACTTATAAGTCTAGTGAAAGCTTAAAACACAAATAATTTTAGAAACTACAGCTAAAATAATTTGTTAAATATACAATATAGAAATATGTAAATTGTGACATCAAAAACATAAAATTGGTGGAGAAGGAATAAAAGCATTGAGTTTGGATGTAAACAAAGTTAAGTTCTTATCAGCTTAAAGCAGACTGCTATATCTAGGAGATATGTTATGTAAGCCTCCTGGTAACTGCAAAGCAAAAACATAGAGTAGATACAGAAAAGATAAAGAGAAAAAAAATCAAAGCATATCACTGTGAAAAACAAAAAACAATAAACCAACCCATGAAATCACAAAGAAAGATGAGAAGGAGGAAAAGTTGACCTATGAAACACCTGGACTAACAAAATGACAATAGGAAATCCTTATCAATAATTACTTCAAATGTAAAGGGAAAGATGAAAGGATAGAGAAAATGAATATTACTAAGCCTTAAAAAGGAAGGAAATCTTGCCATTTTAAGCATGGATGAACCTGGACATCATGGACAACACTCTAAAGGGACTAAACCAGACACAGAAGGACAGGATTTGCACGATCTCAATTATAAGTGGAATCTAGAAAAATAAAGTCAAGCTCAGTAACAAATCCTAGAATGGTAGTTATTAGAGGCAAATGGCAGATAGAAATCAAATGGTACAAAATTTGGGGAATGAGATGAAAAAGTTCTGGAGACTGAATATACTGCATGGTGAGTATAATTATTTTTTTAAAGATTTTATTTATTTATTTGACAGAGAGAGACACAGCGAGAGAGGGAACACAAGCAGGGGGAGTGGGAGAGGGAGAAGCAGGCTTCCCGCCGAGCAGGGAGCCCGATGCGGGGCTCGATCCCAGGACCCTGGGATCATGACCTGAGCTGAAGGCAGACGCTTAACGACTGAGCCACCCAGGTGCATCTGGTGATTATAATTATTAATAATGTACTATATATTTGAAATTTAAAAGTAGATTTTACATGTTTTAATACACACACACATCGGGCTGCCTGGGTGGCTCAGTCATTAAGCTCTGAGTTTGGCTCAGGTCATGATCCCAGGGTCCTAGAATCAAGCCCTGCATCGGGCTCCCTGCTCAGCAGGGAGCCTGCTTCTCCCTCTCCCACTCCCCCTGCTTGTGTTCCCTCTCTTGCTCTCTCTGTCAAATAAATAAATAAATATCTAAAAAAAAAATACACACATACACAAAGAAACTCTGGGTGGTGATAGATATGTTAATTCATTTGTCATAATCACTTCACAATGTATACACAAATCAAAACATCACAGTTAAATATATACAGTGTTCACTATAAATAGATATATATATATATATATATATCAATATTTAAATGGTAAAAGACTGAATGCTTGCCCTTAACATCAGGAACAAGACTAAATGTGTACCCTCACCACTCTTATTTAACATCTTACTAGAAATCATAGCTAATGGAATAAGACAAAACAAAGAAATAAAGACATAAGATTGGAAAAATAAAAATAAGAGTGTCCCTATTTCTAGTTCAGGTGACATAATTGTTAATGTAGAAAATCTTAAGGAATATAAAAAAGAACACCTCTGATTCTAATAAACGAGCTAAGCTAGGTTGTAGGAAACAAGATCAACAGAAAAATCAACCCTGTTTCTATATAATAACAAGAATATGTCAAAGCACAGTAAAAACACAGTAACAATTATAATCACACGAAGAAAGTGAAATACTTTAAATGTATATTTAACAAAACATATATGGCCTTCCTGTGCTGAGAACTAAATGTTGGTGAAAAGAATCAAAGAAAACCTAAACAAACACACATTGCATTCATAGATTGAAAGACCTGACTTAGGAAAGATACAGATTTTCCACATATTGATGGATAGGCTTAAGTCATGTATTACAAAAGCCCAGCAAATATTACATAAACATAGATAAGCTAATTCTAAATTTGTATGGAAAGGCAAAGGAGCTAGAATACCTAAAACAATTTCAACAACAACAACAACATCAAAAAATGGGAGGAATCACTGCTCATGATGCTGAGACTTACTATATGGC
>NW_027403574.1:0-2797 GCF_003265705.2 Callorhinus ursinus
TGGTTTCAGGTCTTTTCTGATTTGTATAGAGTATATTTGCTGGGGACGTTCTTAAAATGTTGGCATTTTGTTCTCTCATTCATCTATTCTCTGGACAAAATGACAGACGAAAAAAATTCACCTCAGCAAAAAGAACAAGAGATAGTACAGTCAGCCAGGGACCTACTCAATAAAGACATTAGTATGATGTCGAACCTAGAGTTCAGAATCATGACTTTAAAGATACTAGCTGGGCTTGAAAAAAGCATGGAAGTTATTAGAGAAAACCTTCTGGAAAAATACAAGAACTAAAATCTAACCAAGTCGAAATCAAAAAGGCTATTAACGACGTACAATCAAAAATGGGGGCACTAACTGATAGGATAAATGAGGCAGAAGAGAGAATCAGTGATATAGAAGACCAAATGATGGAAAATAAAGAGGCTGAGAAAAAGAGAGAGAAACAACTAGAGGATCACGAGGGCGGAATTGGAGAGATAAGTGATATGATAAGATGAAACAACCTTAGAATAATTGGGATCCCAGAAGAAGAAGAAAGAGAGAGAGGGGCAGAAGGCATATTGGAGCAAATAATAGCAGAGAACTTCCCTAATGTGGGGAAGGAACCAGGCATCAAAATCCAGGAGGCACAGAGAACCCCTCTCAAAATCAATAAAAATAGGTCAACACCCCGACATCTCATAGTAAAACTTACGAGTCTCAGAGACAAAGAGAAAATCCTGAAAGCAGCTCAGGAAAAGAGATATGTAACCTACAAGGGTAGAAACATTAGATTGGCAACAGACCTATCCACAGAGACCTGGCAGGCCAGAAAGGACTGGCATGAGATCTTTAGAGCATGAAATGAGAAAAATAAGGAGCCAAGACTACTATATCCAGCTAGGCTCTCATTGAAAATTGAAAGAGAGATAAAAAACTTCCAGGACAAAAAAAACTAAAGGAATTTGCAAACACGAAACCAGCCCTCCAAGAAATATTGAAAGGGGTCCTCTAAGCAAAGAGAGAGACTAAAAGCAGCATAGATCAGAAAGGAACACAGACAATATACAGTAACAGTCACCTTACAGGCAATACAATGGCACTAAATTCATACCTTTCAATAGTTACCCTAAATGTAAATGGCCTAAATGCCCCAATCAAAAGACACAGGCTATCAGACTGGATTAAAAAACAAGACCCATCAATATGCTGTCTGCAAGAGACTCATTTTAGACCCAAAGACACCCCCAGATTGAAAGTGAAGGGGTGGAAAACCATTTACCATGCTAATGGACACCAAAAGAAAGCTGGGATGGCAATCCTTATATCAGACAAATTAGATTTTAAACCAAAGACTGTAATAAAAGATGAGGAAGAACACTATATCCTACTTAAAGGTTCTATCCAACAAGAAGATCTAACAATTGTAAATATCTATGCCCCGAACATGGGAGCAAGCAATTATATAAGGCAATTAATAACAAAAGCGAAGAAACAGATTGACAGCAATACAATAATAGTGGGGGACTTTAACACGCCCTGCCTGAAATGGACAGATCATCTAAGCAAAAGATCAACAAGGAAATAAAGACTAAATGACACACTGGACCAAATGGACTTCACAGACATATTCAGAACATTCCATTCCAAAGCAACGGAATACACATTCTTCTCTAGTGCCCATGGAACATTCTCCAGAATTGATCACATCCTAGGTCACAAATCAGGTCTCAACCAGGACCAAAAGATTGGGATTATTCCATGCATATTTTCAGAGCACAATGATTTGAAACTAGAACTCAATCACAAGAGGAAAGTTGGAAAGAACTCAAATGCATGGAGGCTAAAGAGCATCCGACTAAGGAATGAATGGGTCAAACAGGAAATTAAAGAAGAATTTAAAAAATTCATGGAAACCAATGAAAATGAAAACACAACTGTTCAAAATCTTTCGGATACAGCAAAGGCAGTCCTGAGAGGAAAGTACATAGCAATACAAGCCTTTCTCAAGAAACAAGAAAGGTCTCAAATACACAACATAACCCTACACCTAAAGGAGCTGGAGAAAGAACGGCAAAGAAAACCTAAACCCAGCAGAAGAAGAGAAATCATAAAGATCAGAGCAGAAATCAATGAACTAGAGACCAAAAGAACAGTAGAACAGATCGACGAAACTAGGAGCTGGTTCTTTGAAAGAATTAACAAGATTGATAAACCCCTGGCCAGACTTATCAAAAAGAAAAGAGAAATGATCGAAATATAAAATCATGAATGAAAGAGGAGAGATCACAACCAACACCAAAGAATTACAAACAATTCTAAGAACATATTATGAGCAACTCTATGCCAGCAAATTACATAACCTGGAAGAAAAGGGTGCATTCCTAGAGATGTATCAACGACCAAAATTGAACCTGGAA
Source organism: Callorhinus ursinus (assembly GCF_003265705.2). Taxonomy (NCBI): domain Eukaryota; kingdom Metazoa; phylum Chordata; class Mammalia; order Carnivora; family Otariidae; genus Callorhinus; species Callorhinus ursinus. The sequence continues at coordinate 2,400 of NW_027403574.1, forward strand.
GAAATAGAAAACATGAACAGATCTATAACCACTAAGGAAATTGAAGCAGTCATCAAAAATCACCCAAAAAACAAAAGCCCAAGGCCAGATGGCTTCCCAGGGGAATTCTATCAGACATTTAAGGAAGAATTCATGCCTATTCTCCTGAAACTGTTCCAAAAAATAGAAATGGAAGGAAAACTTCCAAACTCATTTTATGAGGCCACCATTACCTTGATCCCCAAACCAGAAAAAGACCCCATCCAAAAGGAGAACTACAGACCAATATCCTTGATGAACATGGATGGCAAAATTCTCACCAAAATGCTAGCCAATAGGATCCAACAGTACATTAAAAGGATTATTCACCACGACCAAGTGGGATTTATCCCTGGGCTGCAAAGCCGGTTCAACATCTG
>NW_027403575.1:0-2797 GCF_003265705.2 Callorhinus ursinus
CTCCAGCTTCGGCTACTTGGATCCGAAGGAAGGGGCTGCATGGTGTGCAAGACAGAGGTGGCCCTCGGGGGAGGGCCCGACCTGGATGAAGGTAGTGTCCTTTGGAGGCTTGTGGTAAAGAGAATGAAGCCACTGGTAGAAATGAAAGGACCTACTGGAAGAAAACAGGATCCCAGGAGCAGAAGACAAATGGCCCCATCCCCAGATATTTACATCTATTAGAATAATTACACCAAAGAGAGGGATCCAGACCTCAGGAATCCACGAAGCTACTCAGAGCACTCATTCGTTCTTATGTGGAATTTTTGTTTCTCATTCCAGCAAACCCAGGTGTGTTAAAGGGAAAATGATAGAGCAGACCGGTGTTCCAAGGTGACAGAAGAAAACAAAACAAGCAGAAATAGAGAGTCAAACATTTCAGCTCAGTAAAGATCCCCCCTGAAATCCATCACAAAACATAGGAAAACTAAAATGACATCCCGACCTGAATGAAATGTGCGAACAAGCATTTGTAGCCGTGAAAAGGTAAAAGTTCCCTTAAACACACGACTCCAAAGAGAAGTGGGCAAGAAACAAGAAATGGGAAACGAGAATTGTCAAAACTGGGAAAAAACTGAAGAAAAATTCTCGGGAAAAGAGGCTGATCCACAAGATTCATAAGGGCACCATTGGTGCAAAATTATAGTGGACTTTGAATACTGAAAAGAAAGCAGCCAAGAGAACAGAAAATGAACAGAAGATAGTGAGACAGGATCAGAGAGAAAGTCCTGGATGCCTGCGGGAGACGAAACCATAGGAGTCAACACTAAGACCTATCCTCATAGAACTAATAGATATTATTTTATTTATTTTATTGATTTTAAAGATATTTTTTAAGATTTTATTTATTTATTTGACAGAAAGAGAGAGAGCATGAGAGGGAGGAGGGTCAGAGGGAGAAGCAGACTCCCTACTGAGCAGGGAGCCCAATGCGGGATTCGTTCCCGGGACTCCAGGATCATGACCTGAGCTGAAGGCAGTTGCTTAACCAACTGAGCCACCCAGGCACCCCAGAACTAATAGATTTTAAAGAAAAAGAAGAAATCTCCTCTGAAGCTACAGACTTGCCCCCCGGCAACCACCAAAAAAAACCAATTTATATCCAATGGAAAGAAAATCAGTTTACATTCTATATCCCAATCAAACATACAAAACAAGGCAATATATATTTTTTTCGTTTAAAATTTTGTATTTAAATTCCATTTAATTATCATGTACTCTATTATTAGTTTCAGAGGTAGAATTCAGTGATTCAGGGCACCTGGGTGGCTCAGTCAGTCTGCCTTGGGCTCAGGTCATCCTGGGATCAAGGCTCATATCCGGCTCCCTGCTCTGCAAAGAGTCTGCTTCTCCCTCTCCCTCTACCCCCTCACCTGCTTGTGTTCTCACTCTCTCATGCTCTCTTTCTCAAATAAAGAAATAAAATAATTTACAAAAGAATTCCGTGATTTGTCAGTTGCATATAACATCCAGGGTTCATTACATCGAATGCCCTCCTTAATGCCCATCACCCAGTTTACGCCATCCCCTACCCACCTCCCCTCCTGCAACCCTCAGTTTGTATTCTATAGTTGAGTCTCTTATGCTTTGTCTCCCTCTCTTGTTTTCCTCTTCTTTTATTTTTCCTTGCCTTTCCCTATATTCCTCTGTTTTGTTTCTTAAATTCCATCTATGAGTGAAATCATATGGTATTTTGTCTTTTTCTGGCTGACTTATTTCACTTAGTACAATACCCTCTAGTTCCAACCATGTCGTCGCAAATGGCAAAATTTCGTTTTTTGGTGGCTGAGTAATATTCCGTTGTACGTATATACGCCACATATTCTTTATCCATTCACCTGTCAATGGACATCACAACTCTATCCGTAGTTTGTTGTGGACATTTTTCCTATAAACATTGGGGTGCAGGTGCCCCTTCAAAACACCATGTTTGTATCCTTTGGATAAATACCTTTTTTTTTTAAATAAATAAATTACAGCTTAATAGGTAGGTCTATTTTTAACTTTTTAATTTTTTAAAATATTTTATTTACTTGCCAGACAGAGAGCACAGGTGCACAAGCGGGGGGGGTGGTAGGCAGAAGGTACAGCAGGGTTCCCGCTGAGCAGGGAACCTGATGGGGGGCTTCACCTCGGGACCCAGGGATCATGACCTGAGCCAAAAGCAGATGCCTGACCGACTGAGCCACCCAGGCATTCCTATTTTTCACTGTTGGAGGAAACTTCAAAGTGTTTCCCAGAGTGGCTGCCCCAGTTTGCATTCCCACCAACAGTGTGAGAGGGTTCCCGTTTCTCCCTCTTCTTGCCAATATCTGTTGTTTCCTGAGTTGGCAATTTTAGCCATTCTGACTGCTGTGAGGTGGTATCTCACTGTGGTTTTGACTTGTATTTCCCTGAGAAAGCACTCTATTTTTAAAGCTCAGTAAAACCTCATTGTGCCAGTACTTTCTATTCAGCTAGAGGTCCATGTACACAGGCAGGAGAAACAGTGTTCGATACGCAACCCCCAAGGAGTCCTGATTCCATCCCTAGGAGCCTTTGAAGGTGAACTTCACCCGACGAGAGATAACAGAGGAAATTTTGACTTTTGAACAGCTGATCACTGTTGAAGCTACTTAACTGTAGATCTAAAACCAAAATTTGGGGGTGGAGCGTGTAGGGAAAATAGGATGTAAGCAGCATCTGTTTGGCTGGTTTCCACCCAGTGAAAACAAGAGCATAAGAAGAGGCAGGTGAAGACAGAAGGAAAGAGAAAATA
>NW_027403576.1:0-2794 GCF_003265705.2 Callorhinus ursinus
GAAGCAACCCAAGTGTCCATCGAAAGATGAATGGATAAAGAAGATATATATATATATATATACACACACACACAATGGGTTATTACTCAGCCATTAAAAAGAATGAATTCTTGCCATTTGCAACAACAGGGATGGACCTAGGGAGTATAATGGTAAGTGAAATAAGTCAATCAGAGAAAGATAAATGCCATATGATTTCACTTATATGTGGAATTTAAGAAAGAAAACAAATGAACAAAGAAAAAAAAAAAAAGACAAACCAGAAAACAGACTCTTAACTGGAGAGAACACACTGATTGTCACCAGAGGGGAGTTGGCTGGGGGGATGGGTTAAATAAGTGATGGGGAGTAAGAGTACACTTATTGTGATGAGCACTGAGTAATGTATAGAATTATCAAATCACCATATTGCACACCTGAAATTAATATAAAACAGTATGTTAGTTATACTGGAATTAAAAAAAATAAAGACAAACAAAGGAGCTAACCATACCTCCATGACTCGTAGAGCCTTTGGGAGTGATAGCCCCTTAAGAATCTGATGAAATCTGTGGGTTTGGAAAATATATGTGATTTTATAGCTCATTTCAGGGACTTCAGGGTCCCTGTGGGTCTGTTGACAAACCCCTGGGCGCCAGGAATCCTTGGTTAAAGGCAGCAGCGTGTACTAAGCTGGACATGAGTGGTCATGTCAAGGGGTACCAGAAATCATGTAAAATCACCCAGGTGGTCATAGGACGCACAGGTTCCAAGTTCCTTGCTTCTTCCCACATCTGCATTTTTTACATGCTGTGCTTCTTATGGGGGGATGCCCCTGCCCCTTCTGAGAACCCTTGCTGACAGCTGAGGTGTCACTGTCTCTGTGGCATGTTTCCTCACCTCCCTGGGGGCAGGTTGGAGCATCACCTCCGAGATCCCCAGAGCACCACGCCCCCACTTTTGACTGCGCTCACAGAGCCCGGCTTATGCGCTTCTATATTTGTTTTCCCAAGCAGACTGTGGAATGCTTAACAGCAAGGACCCTGTCTTGGTTTTCTTGACTTGTCTCTGTTGGCCTCTCCTTGTACAATGCCTGGCATGTAGCAGTTACTTAGTAGATGTTGCAAAATGGCCAAGTGCAATAAAGCATGGGATTTTTAAGAATATAAATGGCAGAGGAAATTCATATGAGTGGTTCCCTGTCTGTGTTTCGGGCAAGATAATATGTACATTCTTGCACAGGTACACAATGGCTTTGTGATCTTTCTTTAAAAAGTATTTTCCCCAAACACCATTGACTTCTCTTAAGTCGAAGCTTGAGTTCAAGAACCACGCAACCCATTTCTCTGCCACAGATGGGGTTTGAACTTGGAGGACCATAGCTCATGCGGGCCCCCACAAAGGGGCATATTGCCCCCGTTTGGGAGCATGCTCAGCTGTGAGTTGCTGCTACAGATGAATCTGAGAGGCCAGCCACCTCAGCCAAGTGAGTTGCCTCATATCATTGTTGGCATGCTGGGTTAGGCTCTGTCTCCATGTTGGGAAAAAAACGCAACTTTCTCTGGGAAGAAAGAATCCCTCATTCGAGGTTTCTGACCCCACACATGACTCCATGGTTCTACTCTGCCTTGCCACCCTGGGGACCAGTTCCCAGCAGATTCCCAGCAGAGGAGAAGGGAATCGCAGCAAGTACCCCCCGGGGCAGGGGCACACTCCTGAGAATTGCCGCCGGGCTGGCACCTGCTGCCTGCATGCTCATGGTGGGGGCAGAGGTCCTCGTTTCTTTCCGTCTCGCTGACTCTGACACACACCTCATGCTGGCTGTGCAGTATGAAGGCTGAGGGAGCAAATGACGAAAGCAGTGAATACTTGAATACAGACATACATCTGTGGAAATACACCGACCGTCCACTCCAGTGATGCGGTGAGCAGACACGCAGTGTACGCTTTATGCCCATCTCTTCCCCCATGCCATTAAATATTCTCTGAAAATTTTTGTGACTGCATAACACGTCATCATGTAGATGATCAGTTCTGTATTCTTGTCACTTAACGTTTTTTCTCAATATTCACCATTACAACTATGACATCTCTGGCATGTCACCTCATTTTTAATTTCTTTTTCTTCGTCTAAGATTATTTCTTAGGATATTTTCCTACAAGTTTGAGAGCATCAGATGCTCTCCATCCCGATGTGTACTCGTTCATACTCCCCAGCCCTGTACATTCTCCGTTTCACCTTTATTTGACCACAAACAAGCATTATAACTCTTAAAATCTTTCCCAAGCTTCTAGGTGAGAAACCATATGTTGTTACTGAATTTATTCTGTGTCTCATGAGTTTGAGCATTTGCCTTTTCTTTTGTGATTACCTGTTTATATCTTTTGATCACTTTTTACTGGGTGTTTTTCATTTTCTGATTTAGGAGATTTTTGTGTTAAGAATATTATACATATATAATATGAATATTTTCTATCCAGTTATCACTTCCCTTATAACTCTGTGGTCATTAATCCACATGGAATTTACAACAGTGCAAGTCATGAAGTAGGAATCCAACTTTGTTTCATCCCTTTAAATGATCAGCTAGTTGTCACGTCTATTGAATTATTCACTTCTGTACTGTTGATTTTAAATATCACTCTTAGCACACAGTATACCTGGGTTCATTTCTAAATTTCTATGATTGTTTCTGGATAGTAACAGTATGTTTTAATTTAGTGTTCATGTTTTGTTGAGACAAGCCAAACATGGGCCAATTACCCTCCTCCCTCCTTCTTCCTTTCTTCCCTCTCTCCATCTCTCTTGATCCCC
>NW_027403577.1:0-2794 GCF_003265705.2 Callorhinus ursinus
GCCGTGCGCGAGGCTCTCACACACGGTACGCTGTATCCGTCTTCCTCCCTCAGAGAGGTTGGCGCTAGCTAAAGCACGGTTACTCCACACGGGTCCTGCTTCGAATTTCCTCGCTAGCAATTAGACCTCCCGGGAGACGTGCAGGCCTGCTTTCCTGAAACAAGCGTGGAGTCGAGGCCTGCGTTCTGCCGCAGCCGATGTCTCACTCAGTAAACGGTTTGGGACTCACTTGCAGTGCTCTCACGCAGGCACCCCGGGAGGATGGGATCATCGCCCTGTCTTTCAAGCACACCCACTGGAAGAGCTTCCACCGGCAGCAATAGTGAAGCTAGTCTAGCTACACCCCCGTCTCTCTACACTGCTGCTTCTTCCATTAAGACTGCTACACATCAGACCTCCAGGCAAAGCGGGGCCGCAGGGCTGGTTCCCTGAGACAAGGGGCGAGTCGTGTTCTGCGTTCTGCCCTATCCCGAGTCTCCCTCAGAATATGCTTCCAGAAGGCCTGGCCGTGCAGCCACACACTCTCAAGGGCAAGGGCCTGCAGTCTCAGGAAAGGCTACTTGAATAGGGAGAACGGGTTCCCACCAGGGTTGTCTGTTCGAGTGGAGTGGCTGCTTTTATGCCTGCAGGCACACACGGGGCCAGGCCTGTGGCTTCATGAAACAAGAAGAGGTGTGAGCTGCCTGCTGCACGCTCCTGTTTCTCACTCGGTGTGACGGATGGGAACTGTTCCCGAGTCTCTCCTCCTCGAACCCTGCAAATCCCTCCACCTTCAAGACGAGCAATGCAAGCTAAGTTTCGGTAACTCTATCGTTTGAATTCCTCGTGTTAAGTGGCTGTGTCCCTAAGGATTCCATACACACAGGGTTCAGCTGTGCTCTCCTCCCCAAACAAGAGGGTTTTCCAGAGCACCCTTCCTTCCCAGACCTCCTCGCGAAATAGGAGTTGACTCGAGAGGTGCCTTGGGCCCACTGCCTCTTTCTCCCTGGAAGTTCTGCCGGGATCCACTCCCCAGGTTGGCACACCAGCACAGTTGAAAAGGAGGACGCCCTGAACAGAGACTCCATGAGGGGAAAATAGGCTTCCTTCTGAGCTTGCTTCTTCCAAGGCAGTGTTCAGCACTGAGAGTTCGAACCACACTTCGAGCGGTGGTGTGACTTCAGGTAGCAAGAGCCGAGCCCAGGGTGCCTGTCTTCCGCACCGGCCTGCTTCTCCCTCGCTTTTACGAACCGCAGCCGTGCGCGAGGCTCTCACACACGGTACACTGTACCCGCCGTCCTCCCTCAGAGACGTCGGCGCTAGGTAAAGCTCGGTTTCTCCACACGGTTCCTGCTTCGAGTTTCTTCACTAGCAATTAGACCTGCCGGCAGAAGTGCAGGCCTGCTTTCCTGAAACAAGCGGGGAGTCGAGGCCTCCATCCTGCCGCAGCCATATTCTCACTCCGGAAACGGTTTGGGACTCATTTGCAGTGCTCTAACGCACGCACCCTGGAAGATGGGTTCATTGCCCTCCCTTTCACGCACACCCCCTGGAAGAGCTTCCACCGCCAGCAAGGGTGACGCTAGTCTAGCTACTACACGGTCCCTCTACACTGCTGCCTCTTCGAATAAGTCCGTTAGCCATCAGGCCTCCAGGCAAAGCGGGGCCGCAGGGCTGCCTTCCTGAGACAAGGGGCGAGTCGTGTTCTGCCTTCTGCCCCATCCCGATTCTCCCCCAGGATATGCTTCCAGAAGGCCTGGCCATGCTCCCACACACCCTCGAGGCCAAGGGCCTGCAGTCTCAGGAAAGGCTACTTGAAGAGGGAAAACGGGTTGCCTCCAGAGTTGTCTGTTCGAGGCTATTGGCTGCCTTTATGCCTGCAGGCCCACACGGGGCCAGGCGAGTGGCCTCATGAAACAAGAGGAGGGTGAGAGCTTCTCGCTGCACGGTCCTGTTTCTCATTCGGTGTGACCGATGGGAACCGTTCCCAAGTCTCTCCTCCTCGAACCTTGTCATATCCCTCCAGGTTCAAGACTAGCAATGCTAGCTAAGGTTCGGTAACTTTATCGTTTGGGTCCGTCGTGGTAGTGCCTGTGTCCCTAAGGCATCCAGGCACACAGGGTTCAGCGGTGCTAACCTCCCCAAACAAGAGGGTGTTCCAGAGCAGCCTTCCTTCACAGGCCTCTTTCTCTGTCAGGGTAACTTCCAGGTCCCATTCTGCCTGCTCTCACCAAAACACACAACACGTGAAGATTGCGCTCAGGAAGGGTGTTCCTGGCTGAGGCCTTGGTTCCTCTAAAGTTGTGTTCCTTGGCGCTAAGTTGGATGGCAGTTAGGATTGAATACACAGAGGTGCCCGTGTAGCCCCCCCGCCCTAGCGAAAGAGGAGTTGCGTCGAGAGGTGCCTTCGGCCCACTGCTTCTTTCTCCCTTGGAGTTCTGCCGGGACCCACTGTCCAGGTTGGCACACCAGCACAGTTGAAAAGGAGGCCACCCTGAGGAGAGGCTCCGAGAGGGGAAACTGGGCTTCTTTACGTGCTTGTTTCTTCCAAGGCTGGGTATATTCAAAGGATTATTCCCCACGACCAAGAGCGATTTATCCCTGGGCTGCAAGGTTGGTTCAACACCCGAAAATCAATCAACGTGATACAATATATTAATAAAAGTAAGAGCATGAACCATATGTTCCTCTCCACTGATGCAGAAAAGGATTTGACAAATTACAGCAGCCTTTCTTGAGCAAAACTCTTCAGAGTATAAGGAAAAACAGTACATACCTCAATATGATCAGAGCCATCTATGAAAAACCCACAGCG
>NW_027403578.1:0-2793 GCF_003265705.2 Callorhinus ursinus
CTCCAGGGGACAGCCCTGCAGCCTCAGGTCCCTCATGGCCTCCAGGGACAGCCCCTCATGAGTTCTTGGTGTCCTGGTGATTCTTGGGCACAGCCATGAATCTCAGCTTCTTCATGACCAAGGGAAAGATGGGGGGACAGCCCTGTAGCCTCAGTTCCCACATGGCCTCCGGGCGCAGGCCCTCATGAGTACTGGGTGTCCTGTTGATTGTTGGGCACAGCCTGAATCTCAGCTTCTTCATTACCAGGGCCATCCCATCAGGTGAGTGTCCCACAGGTCCACCAGGGACCGCCCAGCAGCCTTAGGTCCGACATGGCCCCCGGGGACAGTCCCTCATGAGTTCTGGGTGCCCTGGTGATTCTTGGGCATGGCCCACATCTCAGCTTCTTCATGATAGGAGCAGCCTAGCAGCTGAGGGTCCCACAGGTCCTCCAGGGCCAGCCCAGCAACTGCAGGTCCCACAGGTCCTCCGGGAATAGCACCTTGGTGGGTGGTCCAGCAGGTACCTGTTCAGGTGGCTCTTGTCGTGCCACATGTCCTCCATCCCATTGGCCATGTCAACTCCCATCACCTGGTGATAGGCCAAGATCATTCAGTGAACCTCCACCACCGACCCCAAAAAACACCTGCATTTAATCAATGTTGCCCTGGTCCCTGGGGATGTGGGCCATGACTGTGGCCGGCACTCATAGCTGAACTCTTCACGGGACACCCAGTAGAAACTGGGGTAAAGGGTGCCAAAGTGGGGGCAGGATCTCCATACCCATGTGGTCACAGAACTTCAGGTCTGCGTCCGCGCACACCAAGTCATCTACGTCATGGAGGAATTGCTGTTCCCAGAAGCGGCTGAAAATCACCACACACTGCATGGACACATCCTGCCAGTGAGGGGTGCGACAGACCTCAAGGACCACCTGCTTCTGACCCTGCCAGAGGGGCACACAGGCCCGGCAGCCGGCTGGTCGGTGAAGACCAAGTAGATGACTCTGTGTCCCACTATGATAGGTGACCCCGTGTCCCACCATGAAGTGCTTCTCCGCCATCTGCAGGAATAGCTCCAGGAAGACCACATAGCTACAGTGGCAGTAGACAGGGTGGGACAAGGGTCACTGCCACAGGCTGGCAGCAGGACCCCAAAGCTGGGGGCTGTGCACGTGTGCACCTTCTCCAGGGCGGCAGGCCCTGGGCTGCTTTGAGCAACAGCCAATCTCCTACCCTGTCCTGAGCAAGTCTGCCCATGAGCCCTCCCTACCTTCTGCTCCCAGAGATGGGGGCCATCAGCACCCCATCTTACAAAAGGAAGCCTAAGGCTTAGGAGGTTGGAAACCTGTGCAGTCCCACAGCATCTTGGAGCCGGGAACACTCCCTCTGTGCTGAGCTCATGGGTAAACCCACTGGTCCTGTCCCCACCTGCCAGGAGTTGAGCACTTTGGGGCACAGCCCTTGTTTCTGTGCCCTACAGACTAGATAAAACCAGCAGAGCCAGCCACCTGCCCCATTTTGTTTTGAGTGGGATGTTGCTGGCCCCCACAAAGTTGTCTCCACCTCCTGTAGTGTCCTCCCTTGAAGGTTCCTGGGCATCCTGCTAATGAGGTCCTCAGTAAACCACTGATATTCCTAGGAGTGGTCACCCTAGAACTCCCCCAGATCAGGTCTAGCCCATGGGCAGGGAAGGGGAAAGAGGACCTCTGGAAGTAGAGGGGGCTTGCTTAGGCCCTAGCCTTGAATCCAAGGGTGTATGCTTCCGGGTCCAGGTCTACATCTCCCCGGCCCTAAGAAGTTAGGAGTCTTGTCCAACAGCCTCACATGGCTGGTCCCCCTTTGACGGTACTACCTGTTCCACACCATGTGGAAAGCAGCTCCCCCATCGTCGGGCAAGTGTGGTGAACCCCTCTGAAAATGATTTTTTGTGCAGACCCCAAGGCTCCTTCCCTGTGCCCACCCCATACATAGCAGGTTAGTAAACTGCTCACAAAGGGAAGGCGGGCACTGCATTTAAATAGGGGACAAGCACACACACCCAGCAGGCATGAGTCAGGGCATCAGGGGGCCGATCCAGGCCCAGCCAATGGGGAAACAAGCCAAACATGAAGCAGGGTGAGGGGGGCGTGTGTGCTCTGGCAGAGGGCACAGCCATCGCAAAGGCTTGGAGTCAAGCCTGAGGCACATGGGGGACAATCACTCCCCGGGGTGGCCCACAGAGAGGCGGGCCATGGTGGGAGAGGTGAGGCTGGAAAGGATAAGCAGGAGGGGAGCAGACCACAGGGAGCCCCAAAGTTTTGTTCCAAAAAGATCACTCTGGTTACTGGAGGAGAATGGGTTCTGTGCAGAAGAGGACAGGGAGACACTAACCCTAAGCCAACCCTAACCCTAACCCCTAACCCCTAACCCCTATCCTAACCACTAATACCAATCCCAATGAAATCATCACAAAATCAGCAAAATACATCCCTATACCTTTCTTAAAATAGATGTAAGAACCAGATCAAAAAAATTGCAAAACCAAGAGCTCATAAATATATTGTGCACCATAAGCAAGTGACTCTTCACAAACACCTCAAAGTTTATTCAATATAGTGAAACCAAGCAACGTTATACACTGCAATGAATTTTTAAATAAAAACATGTGGTCATATGAATTGAGGCAGAAAAGGTTCTAACCAAAATCCAATATCTGTTGCTGACATAAACACTCACTAAATCAGGAAGAAGGGGTAGTTTTTTTCAATAAATCTCCAGCAAACACTATACTCAAGTTTGAAGATTGACAGCACTACTCTGAAGTCAGGAACA
>NW_027403579.1:0-2793 GCF_003265705.2 Callorhinus ursinus
TGAACCAGGAAGAAATAGAAAACCTGAACAGACCTATAACCACTAAGGAAATTGAAGCAGTCATCAAAAATCTCCCAACAAACAAAAGCCCAGGGCCAGATGGCTTCCCAGGGGAATTCTACCAAACATTTCAAGAAGAATTAATACCTATTCTCCTGGAAACTGTTCCAAAAAATAGAAATGGAAGGAAAATGTCCAAACTCGTTTTATGAGGCCACCGTTACCTTGATCCCAAAACCAGACAAAGACCCCATCAAAAAGGAGAATTACAGACCAATATCCTTGATGAACATGGATGCAAAAATTCTCACCAAAATACTAGCCAATAGGATCCAACAGTACATTAAAAGGATTCTTCACCACGGCCAAGTGGGATTTATCCCTGGGCTGCAAGGTTGGTTCAACATCCACAAATCAATCAACATGATACAATACATTAACAAAAGAAAGAACGAGAATCATATGATCCTCTCAATAGATGCAGAAAAAGCATTTGACAAAGTACAGCATCCTTTCTTGATCAAAACTCTTCACAGTATAGGGATAGAGGGTCCATACCTCAATATCATAAAAGCCATCTATGAAAAACCTACAGCAAATATCATTCTCAGTGGGGAAAAACTGAGAGCTTTCCCCCTAAGGTTAGGAACGGGGCAGGGATGTCCACTTTCACCACTGCTACTCAACATAGTATTAGAAGTCCTAGCCACAGCAATCAGACAACAAAAAGAAATAAAAGGCATCCAAATCAGCAAAGAAGAAGTCAAACTCTCACTGTTTGCAGATGATATGATACTTTATGTGGAAAACCCAAAGACTCCACCGCAAAACTGCTGGAACTCATACAGGAATTCAGTAAAGTGGCAGGATAGAAAATCAATGCACAGAAATCAGTGGCATTCCTATACACCAACAACAAGACAGAAGAGAGACAAATGAAGGAGTTGATCCCATTTACAACTGCACCCAAAACCATAAGATACCTAGGAATCTGTACTCAGGCAAATGATCTGTACTCAGAAAACTATGAAACACTCATGAAAGAAACTGAGGAAGACACAAAGAAATGGAAAAACGTTCCATGCTCATGGATTGGGAGAACAAACATTGTGAACATGTCAATGCTACCTAGAGCCATCTACACATTCAATGCAATCCCCATCAAAATACCATCCACTTTTTTCAAAGAAATGGAACAAATAATCCTAAAATTTGTATGGAACCAGAAAGGACCCCGATTAGCCAGAGGAATGTTGTAAAAGAAAAGCAAAGCTGGCGGCATCACAATTCCGGACATCCAGCTATATTACAAAGCTGTCATCATCAAGACAGTATGGTACTGGCACAAAAACAGACACCTCGATCAATGGAACAGAATCGAGAGCCCAGAAATGGACCCTCAACTCTATGGTCAACTCATCTTTGACAAAGCAGGAAAGAATGTCCAGTGGAAAAAAGACAGTCTCTTCAACAAATGGTGTTGGGAAAATTGGACAGCCACATGCAGAAGAATGAAACTGGACCATTTCCTTACACCACACACAAAAATAGACTCCAAATGGTTGAAAGACCTAAACGTGAGACAGGAGTCCATCCAAACCCTAAAGGAGAACACAGGCAGCAACCTCTTCGACCTCAGCCGCAGCAACTTCTTCCTAGAAACATCGCCAAAGGCAAGGGAAGCAAGGGCAAAAATGAACTATTGGGACCTCATCAAGATAAAAAGCCTTTGCACAGCAAAAGAAACAGTCCACAAAACCAAAAGAGAACCGACAGAATGGGAAAAGATATCTGCAAATGACATATCAGATAAAGGGCTAGTATCCAAAATCTATAAAGAACTTATCAAACTCAACACCCAAAGAACAAATAATCCAATCAAGAAGTGGGCAGAAGACATGAAGAGACATTTTTCCAAAGAAGACATCCAAATGGCCAACAGATACATGAAAAAGTGCTCAACATCGCTCGGCATCAGGGAAATCCAAATCCAAACTTCAGTGCAATACCACCTCACACCATTCAGAATGGCGAAAATTAACAAGTCAGGAAATGACAGATGTCGGCGGGGATGTGGAAAAAGGGGAACCCTCCTACATTGTTGGTGGGAATGCAAGCTGGTGCAACCACTCTGGAAAACAGTATGGAGGTTCCTCAAAAAGTTGAATATAGAGCTACAATATGATCCAGCAATTGCACTACTGGGTATTTACCCCAAAGACACAAACGTAGGGATCCGAAGGGGTACGTGCACCCCGATGTTTATAGCAGCAATGTCCACAATAGCCAAACTGTGGAAAGAGCCAAGATGTCCATCGACAGATGAATGGATAAAGATGTGGTCTATATATACAATGGAATACTATGCAGCCATCAAAAGGAATGTGATCTTGCCATTTGCAACGACGTGGATGGAACTGGACGGTGTTATGCTGAGTGAAATAAGTCAATCAGAGAAAGACATGTATCATATGACCTCACATGTATCATATGAGGAATTCATAATCTCAGGAAACAAACTGAGGTTTGCTGGATTGGGGGGTGGGGTGGGAGAGATGGGGTGGCTCGGTGATAGATATTGGGGAGGGTATGTGCTATGGTGAGTGCTGTGAATTGTGCAAGACTGTTGAATCATAGATCTGTACCTCTGAAACAAATAATGCAATGTATGTTAAGAAAAAAAAAGAAGAAGATAATAGGAGGGGAAGAATGAAGGGGAGGAATCGGAGGGGGAGACGAACCATGAGAGACGATGGACTCTGAAAAACAAACTGAGGGTTCTAGAGGGGAGGG
>NW_027403580.1:0-2793 GCF_003265705.2 Callorhinus ursinus
CCAGCAGCCGTGGGTCCCACAGGTCATCCGGGGACAGCACCTTGGTGGGCCTGTGGCCCAGCAGGTACCTATTCAGGTGGCTCTTATTGGGACACACAGCCTCAATCTCATTGGCCCAGTTGAACACCATTGCCTGGTAACAGGCCGAGGTCAGTTGGGGAAACTCCACCAGCAATTCCCCAAAAAAGGCCCCCATGTAGTAAAAGATGCCCTGGTACCTGGGAATGTGGGTCTGGGAATGTGGTCAGCACTCAAAGCTAAAATCCTCAGGGGCTGCCCAGTAGAAACCGAAGTGTGGGGTGCCACAGAAGGGGGACAGGATCTCCATGCCCACATGGTCCCAGAAATTCATTCCCGCATGCACGTCCACGCACACCAGGTCATCCACGTCACTGAGGAAGTGCTGCTCGCAGAAGCGGCTGATCATCGGTATGTGCCGCATGGACACATCCTGCAGAGCAGGATGCTGTGGACCTCGATGACCACCACCCTCCGGCCCTCCCAGAGTAGCAAACGGGCACAGCAACCAGCTGGTCGGTGAAGATGTAGTAAGTGATCCTGTGTCCACCACGAGGACCACCACTGTCTGGCCCACCTGGAGGGGCACACTGGGCCCGGCAGCTGGCTGATTGGTGAAAACCTAGTAGGTGATCCCGTGCCCCACCATGTAGTGCTTCTCTGCTGTCTGCAGGAAGAGCTACAGGAAGAACATGCATCCACAGGGGCAGTGGACAGGGCAGGAAGAGGGTAAATGTCAGAGGCTGGCAGCAGGACACCAGAGTTGGGGGCCATGGACGTGGGCAAATTCTTCAAGGGGGCAGACCCTGGGCTGCTTTAAGCAACAGCCACCTCCTGACCTTCTTGAGGGAATCTGCCAGCAGGATCTCCCTAATGTCTTTTCCCAGAGATGGGGGCCATCAGCAGCCTGTCTTCCAAAGGGGAGCCTTAGGCTTCGGAGCCTGGAAACCCATGCAGCCCCACAGTCAGCATGCTGGAGCCAGGGACACTCCTCCTGTGCTGAGGTCCTGGGCAAACCCTGCAGGTGCCCTCCACTGGCTGCACCCCCTGCAGATCCCATCCCCACCTTCCAGGAAGGAAGCACCTTTGGGCACAGCCCTCATTTCTATGTCTTACAGAGCGGCTAGAATCAGCAGGGCCGGCCGCCAGTCTCACTTTGCTTTGAGTGGGCTGCCGCTGGCCCCCACAGATCCTTCTCCACTTCCTGTAGGGTCCTCCCTGGAAGGTTACTGGGCATCCTGCTGACAAGGTGCTCAGTAAGCCACTGGTATTCCTAGGAGATGTCACCCTCAAATTCAGCCACATCAGGAATCAGGTCCAGCCCGTCAACAGGGAAGGCAAAATATGACACCAGGAAGTAGAGGGGCTTGTTAAGCCCCAGGCTTGAATCCAAGGCTGTAAGCTTCCAGGTCCAAGTCTACATCTCCCCGGCCCCAAAGGGTTCAAAACCTTATCCAACCACATCCCATGGCTGGTCCCCCTTTAAGGGTACTACCTGCTCCCCCCTGTGAGGACAGCAGCTCCCCCATTATAGGCAAGTGTGGTGAGCCCCTCTGAGCCTGATGTTTTTGCATAGGCGCAAAGGTTACTTCCTTGGGCCTGCCCCATACCTGGCAGGTTAGTAAATCGCTCACACCGGGAAGGAGGTCACTACATTTAAATAGGGGACAAGCACACTCAACCAGCAGACATGAGTCAGGTCACCAGACGGCAAGTCCAGGCCAAGCCAATGGGGGAACAAGAAAGATATGAACCAAGGGGGTAGAATAGTGATCCAGGCAGAGGGCACAGCAAAAGCAAAGGCTTGTAGTCAGGCCCAGGGCACATGTGGGACGACCACACACTTGGTGGCCCAAAGAAGGGTGGCTGTGGTGGAAGAGGTGAGGCTGGAGAGGACAGGTAGGAGGGGAGCAGACCACAGAAAAGCCCAAAGTTTATGTTCCGAAAATATCACTCTAGTTACCAGAGGAGAATGGGTTCTGTGCAGCAGAGGACAGGGAGACCCTAACCCTAAACCTAATACCTAACTCCTAACCCTAGCCCTAACCACTATTACCAACCCCACAAAATCAGCAAAATGCATTCCTGTACTTTTCTTAATATAGATGTAAGCAGCTAGATCAGAAGAATTGCAAAACCAAGAGCTCATAGACTGTACACCCTAAGCAAGTGACTGCACAAACACCTCAAAGGTTAATCAATAGAGTGAAATAAGCAATGTTATACAGCACAATGAATTTTTAAATAAAAACATGTGTTCATATTAATTGATGCAGAAAATGTTTTAACCAAAGTCCAATGTCTGTTGCTGATATAAACACTCATGAAAGCAGGAATAAGGAGTAATTTTCTCATTAAATCTCCAGCAAACACCATGATTAAGTCTGAAGATGGACAGATCTACTCTGAAATCAGGAACAGGGATGGGATGCTGGTTTTCACCTGTTGCTCAATATTGGACTGAAAGTTCTACCCAGAATGATAAGCCAAGAGAGAAGGCATCCACATGTGAAAGGAAACAATAGAACTTTGTCTATTCAGAGACCAGGGATGACATCATCTTATCTAGAGCTTCGTAAAGAATCAACAAAAAATGATTACAGCCAGTTACCAAATTCAGCAAAGTTACAGGACAAAATATCAATACACCAAAATCTCTCTTATTTGCATACACTAGCGATGAATCATCCAAAAAGGAATTTAAGGAAACAATTCCATTTTGGGGAACATCAACATTAACCAAATATTTAGGTATAGATGTAATCAAGGTGCACA
>NW_027403581.1:0-2792 GCF_003265705.2 Callorhinus ursinus
GTTTGTTTCCTGAGATTAAGAATTCCTCATATCAGTGAGGTCATATGATACATGTCTTTCTCTGATTGACTTATTTCACTCAGCATAACACCCTCCAGTTCCATCTATGTCATTGCAAATGGCAAGATCTCATTCCTTTTGATGGCTGCATAATATTCCATTGTGTATATATACCACCTCTTCTTTATCCATTCATCTGTCGATGGACATCTTGGCTCTTGCCACAGTTTGGCTATTGTGGACATTGCTGCTATAAACATTGGGGTGCACATACCACTTCAGATCCCTACATTTGTATCTTTGTGGTAAATACCCAGTAGTGCAATTGCTGGATCGTATGGTAGCTCTATTTTCAACTGTTTGAGGAACCTCCATACTGTTTTCCAGAGTGGTTGCACCAACTTGCATTCCCACCAAGGGTGTAGGAGGGTTCCACTTTCTCCGCATCCCCGCCAACATCTGTCATTTCCTGACTTGGTAATTTTAGCCATTCTGACTGGTGTGAGGTGGTAGCTCATTGAGGTTTTGATTGGGATCTCCCTGATGCCGAGTGATGTTGAGCACTTTTTCATGTGTCTGTTGGCCATTTGGATGTCTTCTTTGGAAAAATGTCTGTTCATGTCTTCTGCTCATTTCTCGATTGGATTATTTGTTGTTTGGGTGTTGAGTTTGATAAGTTCTTTATAGATTTTGGATACTAGCCCTTTATCTGATATGTCATTTGCAAATATTTTCTCCCATTCTGTTGGTTGTCTTTTGGTTTTGTGGACTGTTTCTTTTGCTGTGCAAAAGCTTTTTATCTTGATGAAATCCCAAGAGTTCATTTTTGCCCTGGCTTCCCTTGCCTTTGGCGATGTTTCTAGGAAGAAGTTGCTGCGGCTGACGTCGAAGAGGTTGCTGCCTGTGTTCTCCTTTAGGATTTTGATGGACTCCTGTCTCACATTTAGGTCTTTCAACCATTTGGAGTCTATTTTTGTGTGTGGTGTAAGGAAATGGTCCAGTTTCATTCTTCTGCATGTGGCTGTCCAATTTTCCCAACACCATTTGTTGAAGAGACTGTCTTTTTTCCACTGGACATTCTTTCCTGCTTTGTCAAAGATGAGTTGACCATAGAGTTGAGGGTCCATTTGTGGGCTCTCGATTCTGTTCCATTGATCTATGTGTCTGTTTTTGTGCCAGTACCGTACTGTCTTGATGATGACAGCTTTGTAATAGAGCTTGAAGTCCGGAATTGATGCCGCCAGCTTTGCTTTTCTTTTTCAACATTCCTCTGGCTATTCGGGGTCTCTTCTGGTTCCATACAAATTTAGGATTATTTGTTCCATTTCTTTGAAAAAAGTGGATGGTATTTTGATGGGGATTGCATTCAATGTGTAGATTGCTCTAGGTAGCATTGACATCTTCACAATGTTTGACTTCCAATCCATGAGCATGGAACATTTTTCCATTTATTTGTGTCTTCCTCAATTTCTTTCCTGAGTATTTTATAGTTTTCTGAGTACAGATCCTTTGCCACTTTGGTTCGATTTATTCCTAGGTATCTTATGGTTTTGGGTGCAATTGTAAATGGGATTGACTCCTTAATTTGTCTCTCTTCTGTCTTGTTGTTGGTGTATAGGAATGCCACTGATTTCTGTGCATTGATTTTATAGCCTGCCACTTTACTGAATTCCTGTATGAGTTCTAGCAGTTTTGGGGTGGAGTCTTTTGGGTTTTCCACATAAAGTATCATATCATCTGCAAAGAGTGAGAGTTTGACTTCCTCTTTGCCGATTTGGATGCCTTTGATTTCTTTTTGTTGTCTGATTGCTGTAGCTAGGACTTCTAATACTATGTTGAATAGCAGTGGTGAGAGTGGACATCCCTGCCGCGTTCCTGACCTTAGGGGAAAAGCTCTCAGCTTTTCCCCATTGAGAATGATATTCGCTGTAGGTTTTTCATAGATGGCTTTTAAGGTATTGAGGTATGTACCCTCTATCCCTATACTCTGAAGAGTTTTGATCAAGAAAGGATGCTGTACTTTGTCAAATGCTTTTTCTTCATCTGTTGAGAGGATCGTATGATTCTTGCTCTTTCTTTTGTTAATGTATTGTATCACATTGATTGATTTGCGGATGTTGAACGAGCCTTGCAGCCCAGGGATAAATCCCACTTGGTCGTGGTGAATAATCCTTTTAATGTACTGTTGGATCCTATTGGCTAGTATTTTGGTGAGAATTTTTGTGTCCATATTCATCAAGGATATTGGTCTGTAAGTCTCCTTTTTGATGGGGTCTTTGTCTGGTTTTGGGATCAAGGTAATGGTGGCCTCATAAAGTGAGTTTGGAAGTTTTCCTTCCATTTCTATTTTTTGGAACAGTTTCAGGAGAATAGGTATTAATTCTTCTTAAATGTCTGATAGAATTCCCCTGGGAAGCCATCTGGCCTTGGGCTTTTGTTTGTTGGCAGATTTTTGATGACTGCTTCAATTTCCTTAGTGGTTATAGGTCTGTTCAGGTTTTCTATTTCTTCCTGGTTCAATTTTGAGAGTTGATACATCTCTAGGAATGCACCCATTTCTTCCAGGTTATGTAATATGCTGGCATGTAGTTGCTCATAATATGTTCTTATAATTGTTTGTATTTCTTTGGTGTTGGTTGTGATCTCTCCTCTTTCATTCATGATTTTGTTGATTTGGGTCATTTCTCTTTTCTTTTTGATAAGTCTGGCCAGGGGTTTGTCAATCTTGTTAATTCTTTCAAAGAACCAGCTCCTAGTCTCGTTGATCTGTTCTACTGTTCTTTTGGTTTCTA
>NW_027403582.1:0-2791 GCF_003265705.2 Callorhinus ursinus
TGGTTTGCATCCGGGGATGCAGAATCGGCCCTTCAGTGGTTCTTGGCCCCAAGGATGATGCATTTGTTCTGTGCCTGAGCTAAGGAGCATCGGAATGTCGGTGACGCAGATCCACGGAGCTGGATCTCACTAATTCATAGGGATCGGGCACCTCTCATCACTTTTCCAGGTCCGCTGCTGAACTGCAGAAATTCCTGTCTCCTGAATGATGTCTGTGGCCATGGTGAGCACTTGGGAGAGTAGAAGACTCCCTTGTCAGTGAGGGAATCGGATCGGGGTCAGGCGGGGGCTGGTGGGCAGCTGTTGGACCCACGAGGGGCTGTTCTTCATCTTGGACACTGGGCTTCCCATTGCCCCTCATTCTGTTTGTGCTCAGTATACAGAAAGTGATTCTGTAGTTGTCACGGCGGGGAAGGCTGGTCCTGGACGTTGATGCCAGCCCATCTGTAATAGGCCCTTTTATTAGTTTGGTATTAACTCTGCCAAGCCTTTGGGGCAGATTCCCTTCCTCTGTAGATTTGCAGACATATATTAACATGTGGTGACAGTAGTTTATCCCCATGGCATCTGTTCACCCCAGGCCATAGGTGGGACGCAGGAGATAGGTAACATCTGGCACTGATGCTCCTGTCCTGGAATGTGGTGGTGGGGACGGTTTCAGGTGCTGAGACCTCTTTCTTTGGGTTTTAGCTTTTGTTGGTGGAGTTACTATTCTGTCTCATCTCAGCCTATAGTTTGTTTTGTGTGTTTACATCTGTATGGATGCACAGGGGATTCGTCATTTCTTGGACCACCCTGTAGGCCTTACCCCAGGGGTCCTACCTTACCACCATTCTTGTACTATGGGCCACGTTCACAGCCTGCACCCTGCTGGCCTCAGGAACCTCACCGACTACCTCCACCGCCTGCATTTGGCAAAGTGATCTGAACAGTAGGTCTTGACTTGCAAAGCATATCCATCTTTCTCCACGAGGAGACCCTGGAGAAGATGTAGAAGTGCTGCCCTAGGGCTTTGTATTGCAGGGGTTCCCCTGGCTAAAGACATTCCAAGATTCATGAGTTTCTACACTATTATTACATTGTGGGGCTGTGTCATTTTTCCATTTTGATCTGTGTAGCAGGTGTCTCTTGTAGAGAGAGAAAGACATTTTACAGAAATTTAGACATAACATTTTTCAGCCAGGCTATTTCCAGGGAGTATATTTTGGGCTGTTGAGGGATGAAGCACACTGCTCATTTCTTTTTTTTTTTTTAAAGAGTTTGTTTATTTATTTGACAGAGAAATAGAGAGCACAAGTAGGCAGAGCAGCAGGCAGAGGGAAAGGGAGAAGCAGGCACTCCGTGGAGCAGGACAACCGACGCAGGCCTCAATCCCAGGATCCTGGGAACATGACCTGAGTCTAAGGCAGACAATTAAGAGACTGAGCCACCCAGGTACCCCAGCTCAGTTCATTTTTAGCTGGTTGAGCCCGGATTTTTTTTTCCTTAGCTATGAAAACACCTGAAGGAAGGTGGGGGCTGTGATCCCTTCTTTGAGGGGGAAGGACAGTTCTTCCCGTTGTATTGAGGCATCAGCAGAAACATGTGGGAGATGTTCTGTGTCTGAGAAGGGACCCAAGAGTGGGAGAGAAGGGAATGTGATGGCAGCAGGTTTGGAGCATTAGTTTGAATTCTGCACAGTCAATGCCGGTCTGAATCTACCTCCATCGGTTCTAGGCCTTGGTCTGACGCTCAAGCTGCTGGGGCTCTCATGAGGAACAGGGGCACTGAACCTCACAGAGGTCCAAGGATGGGCAAGGTACCTCTTTTGGCCTTTTCCAGGTGTTCCGCAAACTTCCCTTACTGAACTGCACCCAGTCCTGGCCTTGTGTCTGTTGGGTGTGTCCTGCAGTTGGTCTGTGGTGTCGTTTACCTTTCAAAATGCAAGCAGTTCACTCAGGGGCTGACAGGTTTCTCCATTACAGATCATCACCTTCAGTGGCACCTTCCAAAGCCACAGGTGCTTAGAGGTGCAGGATGGCAGGTCGCTCACTGTGGATTCGTTTTTGTGTGTGTTTGTGTGTGTGTGTGTCCATCCACCCCTGCCCGCCCACAGTGCCCATGGGGGGAATTAACTCGAAGAGGATGACACCTCACTCCACAGTGAAGTCTCTGGCCGGTCTGACTCCCAGTCAGTAGGTTACGATCAGGTGCGATTGGGGTAGTGTTCATGTTGGGGTTAGATGATTAACCTGTGACAAGGTCTCTGGTAATCCTCATAACTGGAAACTAGAGGAAACTCTTCTCCATTTTATAATGTCTGTTTGGCAGTTTGGAATGTTCTTAGAGGGGAAGTTTCATAAGTCATCCATGTTTTACTTCTGCTGGTAAAAATGCTGTACAGAATCCCTCTGCTTTTACCCTTTCTACAACTGTTTTTGAATTTTCAAAGCTGTTGGGTGGACTGGCACACACGTTTTGAAGGGGGGATGTCAGTGATTAGCTGCGTGACCAGTGTCTCATAAGCCCTTCCGTTGGGCTTCTAGGAGCAGGTCTTTTTGGTCCTATGTCACTGTGAGAGCTGGTTTCTTCTGTCATCACACACTCTGGAGTTGTCCATCAGAAGGCATATACATTTTTGTGAATTCTCTTATTTAGCCTTCCCATCTTAATTTGCCACTGGACAAAATTGCTCTGGAACTCAGTGTGCGGAAATTTCCGAAGAGTGTGTTTTAAGATAAACACAGCTGCTGCACATAAATAAAGGCTATTGGTATCATGTTCCTCTCAGAAAACCCTTTTCCAGGCCCCC
>NW_027403583.1:0-2791 GCF_003265705.2 Callorhinus ursinus
TGATTAGAATATTTACTACCAAAGTCCATCTCCCACCTACACATAAAATCATCAACCACCATTTCTAATCAAAAGGGCCTAATTAAACTGTACTTCTTATCCTTCATAATTACCCTAACCCTAGCCATAATGTTAATCATAACTAATTCCCACGGGTAACCTCCATAATAACTAATACCCCTACAAGAAGAGACCAACCGGTTACAATAACTAACCAAGTACCATAACTGTACAAAGCCGCAATACCCATGGCCTCTTCACTAAAAAACCCTGAATCCCCAGTATCATAAACCACCCAATCACCTATACCATTAAATCCAAACACAACATCAACCTCATCATCTTTCAGAATATAACAAGCCAACAGCAACTCAGATAAAAGACCCGCAATAAACGCACCTAACACAGCCTTATTAGAAACTCAAACCTCAGGATACTGCTCAGTAGCCATAGCGGTTGTATAACCAAAAACAACAAGCATGCCACCCAAATAAATTAAGAATACCATTAGACCTAAAAAGGACCCACCAAAGCTCAATACAATACCACAACCAACCGCCCCACTAATAATCAAAACAAGGCCCCCATAAATTGGAGAAGGCTTAGAAGAAAAACCCACAAAACCAACCACAAAAACAATACTTAAAATAAATACAAAATATGTCATCATTATTCCCACATGGAATTTAACCAAGACCAATGACATGAAAAATCATCGTTGTAATTCAACTATGAGAACACTAATGACCAACATTCGAAAAGTTCATCCACTGGCCAAGATCATTAACAGCTCGCTCATTGACCTACCCGCACCATCCAATATCTCAGCATGATGAAACTTTGGATCCCTACTCGCAACATGCTTAGTCTTACAAATCCTAACAGGACTATTCCTAGCCATGCACTATACCTCAGACACCACCACAGCCTTCTCATCAGTCGCCCATATTTGCCGAGACGTGAACTACGGCTGAATCATCCGATATATACACGCCAATGGAGCTTCCATATTCTTTATCTGCCTTTACATACACGTAGGACGAGGACTGTACTATGGATCCTACACACTCACAGAGACATGAAATATTGGCATCATCCTCTTACTTACAATTATAGCCACGGCATTCATGGGCTACGTACTTCCATGAGGACAAATATCATTCTGAGGGGCAACCGTCATCACTAACCTCCTATCAGCAATCCCTTATATCGGAACCAACCTAGTAGAATGAATTTGAGGAGGATTCTCAGTTGATAAAGCAACCCTGACACGATTCTTCGCCTTCCACTTTATCCTCCCCTTCATAGTATCAGCATTAGTAATAGTCCACCTACTATTCCTACATGAGACAGGATCCAATAACCCATCGGGAGTCTCCTCTGACTCAGACAAAATCCCATTCCACCCATATTATACAATTAAAGATATCTTAGGAACCCTTCTGCTAATCTTAATCCTAATACTACTAGTAATATTCTCACCAGATCTACTAGGAGACCCAGACAACTACATCCCAGCCAACCCCCTCAGCACTCCACCACACATTAAACCTGAATGATATTTCCTATTCGCCTACGCTATTTTACGATCTATCCCCAATAAATTAGGAGGAGTCGTAGCCCTACTCCTGTCAATCTTAGTCCTTGCCATTATCCCACTACTCCATACGTCAAAACAACGAGGGATAATATTTCGACCCATTAGCCAATGCCTCTTCTGACTATTAGTAGCTGACTTACTAACACTAACATGAATCGGAGGACAGCCAGTTGAATACCCCTTTATTGCCATTGGCCAACTAGCCTCAATCCTATACTTCATAATCCTCCTAGTACTTATACCCATAGCCGGAATTATCGAGAACAATATCCTAAAATGAAGAGTCTTTGTAGTATACTAATTACCTTGGTCTTGTAAACCAAAATGGAGACCACCACAACCCTCCCTAAGACTCAAGGAAGAGGCAACAGCCCCACCACCAACACCCAAAGCTGACGTTCTAATTAAACTATTCCCTGATACGACTAGACCCCATATTCATATATACAACTTTACCTACTGTGCCACCATAGTATCTTCTTTTTCCCTCCCCTATGTACTTCGTGCATTAGTGGTTTGCCCCATGCATATAAGCATGTACATGTAATGGTTGATTTTACATAACAGCATTAAATTTAACAACCTTGATCGAAACAATATTAAGTCCTCGAAAACAAGTGCAACTCACCTAGTCCGCAGAGCTTAATCACCAGGCCTCGAGAAACCAGCAACCCTTGTGAAAAGTGTACCTCTTCTCGCTCCGGGCCCATTCCAACGTGGGGGTAGCTAGACTGAATCTATACCTGGCATCTGGTTCTTACCTCAGGGCCATGAAAACTCACGAATTCAATCCTACTAACCTCTCAAATGGGACATCTCGATGGACTAATGACAAATCAGCCCATGATCACACATAACTGTGGTGTCATGCATTTGGTATTTTTTAATTTTTAGGGGGGGGGAACTGGTATCACTCAGCTATGACCGTAAAGGTCTTGACGCAGTCAAATAACTTGTAGCTGGGCTTAATTAATATCATTTACCAGCATCATACAATCATGAGGTGTATTTCAGTCAATGGTCACAGGACATACACGTATACACGTACACGTACACGTATACACGTATACACGTATACACGTACACGTACACGCGTATACACGTATACACGTATACACGTATACACGTATACACGTACACGTACACACGTATACACGTATACACGTATACACGTATACACGTATACACGTA
>NW_027403584.1:0-2642 GCF_003265705.2 Callorhinus ursinus
GTAGAAAGCTGGTGTCCATGGAGAACACTAATATAACATCCAGTGGGACGGTTGTAGTTGGAAAAGAAGCGACCATTTCCCTGTTTTCCTCCCACGAGTGGAAGGGTTTCCTGGGAAGCCACAGAGCAGTGTAGAGCGTGTCCTTGTATGGGGTGTTTTCAGTCTGTTCTACATCTGAATCTCAGGGACGGGATGCCTGCCAAAGAGGGCGTGGTATCTGTTGTCGTGAAAGTTTCTTTTCAGATAAGGCCAGAGAGAGGGAGAGGTTGTGGGAAGAGATAGAGGTGGGGGAGTGGAGATGGACCCGGCGGGCAGGAGGGAGGGCCTGTGTCTGTGCAGGTGCGGGCACTGGGGACACCCCGACTGAAATGAGGCCAAAACTCGGAGGAAGCGATGGGGCAAGGAGAAGCTTGGTGACTGAGGCTCAAGTAGGAGCCATCTGAAGCCCAACACTGTGGCACAAGACATGGGAAAGCAGGAAGCGAAAGGGAAATCCAACCTCATGGCCACTGTCAAAAGGGGAACACCATAGGTAGGAGGCTGTGCATAAAATGCCGGGAGAACCTTTGTTTCATGAACAAAAGGAATATTTAGATGATTAGATTTTGGTGCATCCTCCGCGGTTGGAAATGTCAGATGATCTCTTTGCTGGATTATTTGAGTGTTCCCATTGGCTGTTGCCCCATGACTCACCTTAAAGAAACTTGGCCTGTGACATCTGTGTGCTTTTCTCTGTGTGGAGGTGTGTCCCAGTGAGTGGATGTCGTTGACCCATAGGGCTATGCAACAAAAGACACACATTCAATAGAAATAAATCACGTAAGACCACCACCTGTTCTAGGGTTTCCGCATGATTGTGACCAAACCATTTTAGAGAATCTCCTTACTGGAAGGCACAGCACTCTGAAACTTGAAGATTACAGAGTATTTTACTGCAATAGGAAATAATAACTGGAATGATATCTCAGACTCTGAATGAGATAGCTCTGTTCCTGTTGCAAAGCAGAAGGATGTGTATTTTGATACTGATGTTTCATCTCTGGCCCATGTTATTGTGAATGTATCCATTCTGTGCAGAACCACAGCTGCTTCCCAGGCCATGTTGGGTAGAGAATCGCTGTTCTAGCCCCACACATCCTCACCAGTCTGTCTGGATTCTTCTAGTCACTGGAATTGGTGAAAACTACAGGGAGTGGGGGAAGAGATACTGTTTCTTGTTTTCCTGACTTTGGGTTTTGTTTCTGTATCGTCTCCTCTCAGCTATCATCGGTTTCCACTGAGATCTCATAGTGAGTTGCCGAATTTGAAATGCATTAACCAGTTTTCTGGATCTGGACAGTCAAGCAGTGGCTGTAGTTTGAATAAGTTATGTGTGCATGTAAAATATATACATATATACATATACACGAGTATGTGCATGAAATGTATATCTTCGTACTTTTTGATACAATGTACTCATTTGTTAATTTTTAATTATATTTGATATAAATCAAAGATTTGTTGCAAAACTTCATATTTAAGAACATTGTTAAAAAAAACAAACAAAACAAAAAGAACTCCCAACCATGCAACACAACTGCGAGCTGCTTTAAAACAATCCTGTGATTGACGAGTTTGCTGCCTGAGTAATATTGATCACCCAGACTTTGGATTATGCTATTGTTTCTACAGTGACATTTGATATGAATCAAAGTCCTTGGATTAAAATAAAACTTAGCAAAAGTCAAAACAAACCCCACCATCCTGCTGGGTGATATATGCAAGAGGTGTGGGAGTCAGCAACCTGTGCGTCCTCAGGAGGCAGGGCCACCTCCATGGGCGTGTGGGCAGGAGTGCAGAGCTGAGCAGCCTTGGAGAAAATAACCCCCTAAAACTTATTTGGGCCTGTTCGTGATGCAAGTGTGGATCAGCCTGAGAATCTGGGTGGGTTGGGGTGAGGGTCATGGGCTGGGGTCAGGGACAGGGTCTGGATCAGGGTTAGGTTTAAGCATAATTGGCTTTCTTCCCCCTCCTCCATTTCCCTGGGCCTCCAGGGTAGACAGGACTCACCCAGGGTCACACACGAGTCAGAGGTGAGCTGGAGCATTGGTTTTCCGCCCTTGACTCCTGGGCTCAGACAGAAGAAAAGTGAAATGTCCACCCGATCCCTGACGGTTTGAGATCCAAATCCTCCCCAGTCAAGGTTTATAGGGGGCATCAGAGGTTATACAGGGTTCGTCCGCCCACCCACCTGGGAAGGGTGCTGCTGGCCCCACTCTGCCTGGGCAGCCTCAATTCCAGCATGACCCCACCCCATGAGGGCGCTCTGTAGACACGAATGGATTCATATAGGACTGACTGCTGTGCCTGCCCGCCCCCATGTACAGCCTTCTTGCGGGCTTTTGCCCCCTACCCGGCGCTGGCTAGATCCTTCGTCCCATCTGAGTGATCGGCAGGAAACAGGCAGTAGACAGGACAGCCCTTGGCCTCTGACCATCCAGGGAGGCATCTGTGGCCCTCCAGCTCAGGCCAGAAAGGGTCCTGACAACCCCCACAGCCATTACTGAGCTGACTGTGCTCCTGGCAGTGTAACAGGCCCATGGGCATTGTAGACAGCCCCACAGGATTTTTCCATTCCCAACGTCTGTGTGGTTGAGACAAGT
>NW_027403585.1:0-2789 GCF_003265705.2 Callorhinus ursinus
GTGGCAACTTTATCTTATATATATAAGATAAAGTTGCCACATTTAGCAAATAAAAATACAGGATGCCCAGTTAAATTTGAAAAAATAGCTCTAACTGCTTACTTTTTGTAGTTTGCTGACAAAAGCTGAATATGGGACACTTAGAGCATCCTGACAAAGTCAATACAGGATGCAAGAGAAATATAAAGGATGTGTGGCAAACACACCAAAAGGATGGCATGCTCCTCCAGGCCTCTCCACAGGCCCCACACACAGAATACCACCAGATGGTCCCTCACAAGGCACGCTTCTTTTGTGCACTAGGGTGTGCCCTACTAATGCCTACTCTAGATGTTCCAAAATAGTTCTTTTTGAAACATTAATTCAGTCATATTTATTGAAGACTAACTCTATGGGAAGCACATGCTGAGCTCTGAGAGATATGAAAATAATTGAGAAAGAGTATTGTTATGGACTGATTGTTTGTATTCCCACCCCCTCCAAATTTGTACTTTGAAGCTCTACCACCCTCTTCCCCCTGAGTGAGATAGTATTTGGAAGTGGTGTCTTTGGGAGGTAATTAGGTTTAAATGAGGTTATGAGTGTTGGGTTCCATGATGGGATTAGTGTCCTTATAGGAAAAGGAAGAGAAACCAGAAATTTCTCTCTCCTAGAGCACACAGAAAAGAGGCCATGTGAGCACAGAGAGATGGTGGCCACCTTTAAGCTACGACAAGAGACCTCAGAATGAAACCTACCTTGCCATCATCTTGAACTTGGACTTCCAGCCTCCAGGACTGTCAGAAATAAATTTCTGTTGTTTAAGTGCCACCCCTCCCCTCTGCCACCAGGCTATGGTATTTTGTTTTGGCAGTCTGAGCTGATTAATGTAGTATTATTCTCAACAAGTTTAAGAGAAGAGAAATGTTTAAACTCCCTAAGATATCATAAAAACACCATGTAAGTGATACAATGTTGTATTACTGGTGTACCTAATAATTTTTAAAATTTTCTCTTTCCTCCCTCTATAACACCAGAATGTAAGCTCTGTGAGACAGTGAGTTTTGTTTTGTTTTATTCGCAGTTGTATTCCCAGCACCTAGAATAGTATCTGGCACATATAGGCAGTTTTCAAAGGTTTGTCACATAAAATAAAGGATTACTAAACAATAAAAAGGGAACATAAACTAATTTTAACAGAAAGGATTAGAGAAAATCCCACAAAGAAGGGTTATAAAGTCCCGCATGGCAGAGACGGAAGCATGGTTAGTCTAGTCTGAGAGAAGAGTGTAAACAAATATGGCAAGTAATGAACTTTATGGGAAGTCTGAAAACCGAGTGAGGTGATAACTGGAGTATAGATATTAAAAATGGCTTGGATTCATATCATGGAGAAACTTAAATGTTATGATGAAGCATTTTGAACTTTATTCTGTTAATATTTCTTATGCTGTGCTCCATGGAATTAAGATGATAATAGATGGTTCCATGAAAATGATGCTCCGTAGCCTATAAATTTGGAATATATTGTCTTTCTTGCGCCTCTTAGAGATCAATGCAGATAGAAAGGCCCTAGGACTCATGCAGTAAAGCCAACTAACCAATTTAACAACCAACCACACACACAGATTTCTGTTTACCTCCAACTAATTCATCAATTTTCAAACTTATTTGACTAGGGAATCTTTTTCCTCAGGGGGCATTTTTTAACTTGTGGATTGAATTCTCTAATAAGCTCAGTTTACCTCAGGCCACTGGAATCTGTGAGGAATTGAATCATGGAGTGGCATCATGGTATTCTGTCTATCCTGTCCAATGACATGTTCATAAAGCAGCATTTAATGCAGAGACTGGCTTCTAGTCTAGCTTTGCAACTAATTCAGGCTATTTATTCAACTTCCATGAGTATTTTTTTTCTTTTGCAGCTGTAAAATGAAGACATTGAATGAGACCATCTTTAATATCTATGATTTTGTGCTCTGTGATTCCCTTGGGAAGATTAGACTTCAGCTGAGAGAGAAAAATGTCCTTGAGATCTGAGGACAAGATGACCTCAGATACGGGATGATGTTGCAACTTCCTCAGAGACCTGTTTCCAGGCTTTTACACTTCTTCTTCCTCTCTGGACACATCATTTATACCCTGACATTTAACAGATGAATCTGTCTTCCATCCTGGCCTTATTTCCTGGGAAAGCAGGTGGAGCTCTCTGGTATCAGCCTGGTCATAAAATTTTGCCAATTGGTTTGAAACAAAATTGTTAAGGTCAAAATTTTTCCCCAGATTTTGAGATTTTTCCACATTGCAATCCAATTTTTAGAATCTTTGTGTTTGCTCAATCCTGATTATTATGATTAGCATATAAATAGGAGCATGACAAATAAACATTATAACAAATAGCATTACACAGTTTGGTCAATTTTTTAAAAAGTGACTGATATAAATTGCTTCATAATATAGTCAGAGGAAATAAAATAGTACAAGAATCCTTTTTTTAATATAATTAAACAGATCATTATTCTCTGTTCCTTTTAATCCACCAACCTGGCAAAGTGAATTTTGTGTTTATATATGTGGGTAAGTAATATTTCCCACCAATCTAAATTCCAAATGGATGAAAGGGAAGACAGTGACAAATATCATTGTCCTTCCAGCTATTATTCCCTCTTTCCAAATAAAACCAATGTTTAGGTTTGCCTTAAAAAAAAATATCTTATATTTGTATATACAAGCAAATACCTATTTATTTCTTTTTTTTAAATTTTTTTTATTGTTATGTTAATCACCATATATTACATCATTAGTTTTTG
>NW_027403586.1:0-2789 GCF_003265705.2 Callorhinus ursinus
GTGGCCTTGGAAGAAGTGGTCAGTCCTGTTCTGGTTACGTTGAAGATGGAGCTCACTGGATTTGCTGATGGGTTAGATAATGGGAATGGGTGAAAGATGGAATTGGGGTAACACCCAGCTGTGGTTGGTTGTCCTGAGCAAGGGGAAGGAGGAGGTTTCTGGGGGTAGGAGGTCATCCGTGTTCCGCATGCTCAGGAACGTGCCTTTCACGGTGGATCTGCTGATGTGTGTGTCTGGGAGAACAGTTAACATCTGCTCCCTCAGCAACATTCAAGTACAAGTGTTCCCCACTTTTTAAAAGTTCACGGTGAGCCCCTTGGCTTTCTTTGAAAGATCTTCATCATTGCCTATCTTCAGTAACAGGAAGAAACCTGAAGAGGATTTCCCTCTTATAAAAAAAGTCGAAAAGTGAGCATCGCGTTCAGCATCTGTTTTGCTGGGAGCCACTGCAGAGGCGGCGAGCACCCCAAAGAGCTCCTTCCTGGGAACCGCTCTCCACGTCCAGCCCCCAGCGCTTTGAATTGTGTCTGTGAGCTTCTGCTGTGCTTTATCTCCATCCATTAGGAAGTTGTGTCCTGAGGCCTAAGGAAAGCCAAAGAGAAGTCATTTTTGGCGTCTGAGCTTGCTCTCTATTTATTCTGTATAAATGAATGGTAATTCCTCCCTTGTTTTACACCATTTCTGATGTGAAAGGTTTCCCTAGCTTCAATGTACTTTCAAATAGTGGGGGAAACTGTACCCCATCCTGCTGGGTTAGCTTTAGTCTCCATGCTGCACAGAATGCTCCATGACTTACGGATTTTACCACTCAAACATTGTGCCTTTGATCACCTTCCCTGCCCCCCTTCCCTGAATCTGGCAACCACCAGTCTTTTCTCAGTATCTATGCGTTCAGTATATTTTTCCATGTGGAACGTCCATGAACATCTGGTATTTGTCTTTCTGTGTCTGAGTTCCTTCGCATAATGCTCCCAAGGTCTCTGTTTCTATGTCTGGTTACTGTGAATAATGCTGCAGTGAACAACGGAGTGCATCTATCTTCTTGAGGTAGTGTTTTTGTGTTCTCTAGATAAATACTCAGTAGAGCAATTCCTGGGTCATGTGGTAGTTGTATTCATTTTTTCAGGAACCTCTATACTGTTTGTCACAGTGGTTGTACCAATGTACATTCCCACCAACAGTGCACAGGGACCCCTTGTCTACACTCCTTTGACCACACCTGGTGTCTGTCTCTGGGACGATTGCCATCCCAACAGTTGTGAGGTGATAGCGGATTACAGGTTTGACTGATGTTTCCCTGACGACGATTAGTGATGTTGAACAAAGTTTCTGTGTCTCTTGGTCACTTGGGTGCCATCTTTGGAAAGTACCTGTTCACATATTCTCCTCATTTTTATATAGGTTTTTGTTTGTTTGTTTTGATTTGTATGAGTGTTTTCTATATTTTGGATATTGGCCTCTTCTCACACATATGATTTGCAGATATTTTTCTCATTGGGTAGTCCACATTTTAAGATTTTTATTATTATTATTATTATTATTTTGCTGTGCAGAAGATTTCAGTTTTATGTCATTCACTTTGTTTATTTTTGCATTTGTTGCCTTTGCTTTTACTGTCCGATCTAAAGTACTCTTTGCAAAAACAATATCCAGAAACATACTACCTGTGCTTTCTTCTCAGAGGTTTATGGATTCAGGTCTTATGTTCAAGTCATTCATTCATTTAAATTTTTTGTGTAAGAAAGTGATCCATTTCCATTCTTCTGCATGTAGCTCGCGGTTTTCCAGTGCCGTCCACTGAAGAGACAGTCCTTTCCGCACTGTATATTTTCTGCTGCTATGTCGTCAGTTAAGACCATAATTGTGTGGGTTAGTTTCTCAGCTTTCTTCTGCTTCTGCTTCTGCTTCTCCTTCTCCCTCCTCTTCCTCCTTCCTCCGTTTTTATCTTCGCGTTTTTCTTTGAGAAAATATTTTTCCCGTAAGAATATACGCAGTGTGGACTTCTTTGATTACATGTCATACTATTTGTTAGGACATTTCTCTGACGTGTGTTTTTGTAAATGAGTAGCTGGATCTATAGCTCCCAACAGGTTAAACATTTGGGCAGAACTACTCAAGTCATGTTATAGCATTCCATCAGATATGGATTGTGTCTGATTGTCGTCTTTTGTGATGCTATCAGTTGTGATGATGGATATCCATATTTCCTTCTCCATGATAGGTTTATTAAAGAGATTTTAAGTTTTCTTAAAAATGTGCATTCTAAATCATCCTTATTTATAATATATATTTATATAAAACATGTTTAAAGAGAAGTCTTTATTGGAATCAGCTGTTGAAACAGCTGATTAAATAATATTAATAAAAATTAATTCCCATTCAGAGTTAATAATATCAGAGCTAAGTTTAAATAAACCTTTAATGTACTGACTCTAATGAGTAAACTTTGCCAAAAGTGCCATGACTATCATTTTCCGAGCTTTCTATTCTATTCCATTGACCTGTGTGTTTGTTTCTAGGCCAGCACCATACAATTTTATTTTTCCAAAAAATAAACTACAGAGATTTTTTTTAATTAAAAAATGCTATAGCATAGTATCATGTACCGACAGGAGTTCATTAACAAAACAATTAATAGGAGAGCATATCTGTTGCAAAAATTAAAGACAGATTTTCATGGCAGGAAGTTAGTGCCAAGTCAGTGACACCTGAATTCGTCAGAGTACGGCCGCCAGCTCAGGGATGCTATGTTTTCTTTCACTAAAGACACGTTTCTTGGGCAGTTTAAC
>NW_027403587.1:0-2788 GCF_003265705.2 Callorhinus ursinus
GCAAAGAAACACATTAACAACAATACAATAATAATGGGGGACTTTAACACCCCCCTGCCTGAAATGGACAGATCATCTAAGCAAAAAATCAACAAGGAAATAAAGACTTTAAATGAAACACTGGACCAAATGGACTTCACAGACATATTCAGAACATTCCATCCCAAAGCAACAGAATACACATTCTTCTCTAGGGCCCATGGAACATTCTCCAGAATAGATCACATCCTAGGTCACAAATCAGGTCTCAACCAGTACCAAAAGACTAGGATTATTCCCTGCATATTTTCAGACCACAATGCTTTGAAACTAGAACTCCATCACAAGAGGAAAGTCAGAAAGAACTCAAATACGTGGAGGCTAAAGAGCATCCTACTAAAGAATGAATGGGTCAACCAGGAAATTAAAGAAGAATTAAAAAAATTCATGGAAACCAAGGAAAATGAAAACACAGCTGTTCGAAATCTTTGAGATACAGCAAAGGCAGTCCTAAGAGGAAAGTATGTAGCAATACAAGCCTTTCTCAAGAAACAAGAAAGGTCTCAAATTCACAACCTAACCCTACACCTAAAGGAGCTGGAGAAAAAACAGCAAATAAAGCCTAAACCCAGCAGGAGAAGAGAAATAATAAAGATCAGAGTGGAAATCAATGAACTAGAAACCAAAAGAACAGCAGAACAGATCAACGAAACTAGGAGCTGGTTCTTTGAAAGAATTAACAAGATTGATAAACCCCTGGCCAGACTTATCAAAAAGAAAAGAGAAATGACCCAAATCAACAAAATCGTGAATGAAAGAGGAGAGATCACAACCAACACCAAATTAATAGACACAATTCTAAGAACATATTATGAGCAACTCTATGCCAGCAAATTAGATAACCTGGAAGAAATGGGTGCATTCCTAGAGATGTGTCAACTACCAAAACTGAACCAGGAAGAAATAGAAAACCTGAACAGACCTATAACCACTAAGGAAATTGAAGCAGTCATCAAAAATCTCCCAACAAACAAAAGCCCAGGGCCAGATGTCTTCCCAGGGGAATTCTACCAAACATTTCAAGAAGAATTAATACCTATTCTCCTGAAACTGTTCCAAAAAGTAGAAATGGAAGGAAAACTTCCAAACTCATTTTATGAGGCCACCATTACCTTGATCCCAAAACCAGAGAAAGACCCCATCAAAAAGGAGAATTACAGACCAATATCCTTGATGAATATGGATGCAAAAATTCTCACCAAAATACTAGCCAATAGGATCCAACAGTACAATTATACACCATCACCAAGTGGGATTTATCCTTGGGCTGCAAGGTTGGTTCAACATCCGCAAATCAGTCAACGTGGTACAATACATTAACAAAAGAAAGAACAGGAATCATATGATCCTCTCAATAGATGCAGAAAAAGCATTTGACAAAGTACAGCATCCTTTCTTGATCAAAACTCTTCAGAGTATAGGGATAGAGGGTCCATACCTCAATATCATAAAAGCCATCTATGAAAAACCTACAGCGAATATCATTCTCAATGGGGAAAAGCTGAGAGCTTTTCCCCTAAGGTCAGGAACGCGGCAGGGATGTCCACTCTCACCACTGCTATTCAACATAGTATTAGAAGTCCTAGCCACAGCAATCAGACAACAAAAAGAAATCAAAGGCATCCAAATCGGCAAAGAAGAAGTCAAACTCTCACTCTTTGCAGATGATATGATACTGTATGTGGAAAACCCAAAAGACTTCACCCCAAAACTGCTAGACCTCATACAGGAATTCAGTAAAGTAGCAGAATATAAAATCAATGCACAGAAATCAGTGACATTCCTATACACCAACAACAAGACAGAAGAGAGACAAATCAAGGAGTCGATCCCATTTACAAGTGCACCCAAAACCATAAGATACCTAGGAATAAATTTAACTAAAGAGGCAAAGGATCTGTACTCAGGAAACTATAAAATACTCATGAAAGAAATTGAAGAAGACACAAAGAAATGGAAAAACGTTCCATGTTCATGGATTGGAAGAACAAACATTGTGAAGATGTCAATGCTACCTAGAGCAATCTACACATTCAATGCAATCCCCCTCAAAATACCATCCACTTTTTTCAAAGAGATGGAACAAATAATCCTAAAACTTGTATGGAACCAGAAGAGACCCCGAATAGCCAGAGGAATCTTGAAAAAGAAGAGCAAAGTTGGCGGCATCACAATTCCGGACTTCCAGCTCTATTACAAAGCTGTCATCATCAAGACAGTATGGTACTGGCACAAAAACAGACACATAGATTAATGGAACAGAATAGAGAACCCAGAAATGGACCTCAACTCTATGGTCAGCTCATCTTTGACAAAGCAGGAAAGAATGTCCAATGGAAAAAAGACGGTCTCTTCAACAAATGGTGTTGGGAAAATTGGACAACCACATGCAGAAGAATGAAACTGGACCATTTCCTTACACCACACACAAAAATAGACTCCAAATGGTTGAAAGACCTAAACGTGAGACAGGAGTCCATCAAAATCCTAAAGGAGAACACAGGCAGCAACCTCTTAGACCTCAGCCGCAGCAACTTCTTCCTAGAAACATCCCCAAAGGCAAGGGAAGCCAGGGCAAAAATGAACTATTGGGATTTCATCAAGATAAAAAGCTTTTGCACAGCAAAAGAAACAGTCCACAAAACCAAAAGACAACCAACAGAATGGGAGAAAATATTTGCAAATGACATATCAGATAAAGGGCTAGTATCCAAAATCTATAAAGAACTTATCAAACTCAACACCCAAA
>NW_027403588.1:0-2788 GCF_003265705.2 Callorhinus ursinus
GCACTAGAGAAGAATGTGTATTCCGTTGCTTTGGGATTGAATGATCTGAATATGTCTGTGAAGTCCATTTGTTCCTGTGTGTCATATAAAGTCTTTATTTCCTTGTTGATGTTTTGCTTAGATGATCTGTCCTTACAGGGGGCAGGTGTTAAAGTCCCCCACTATTATTGTATTGTTGTCAATGTGTTTCTTTGCTTTTGGTATTAATTGGATTATATAATTGTCTGCTCCCATGTTAGGGGCATAGATATTTACAATTGTTAGATCTTCTTGTTGGATAGACCCTTTCAGTAGGATAGAGTGTCCTTCCTCATCTCTTATTACAGTCTTTGTTTTAAAATCTACTTTGTCTGATATAAGCATTGCCAACCCAGCTTTCTTTTTGTGTCCATTAGCATGGTAAATAGTTGTCCACCACCTCACTTTCAATCTGGGGCTGTCTTTGAGTCTAAAATGAATCTCTTGCAACAGCATATTGATGGGTCCTGTTTTTTAATCCAATCTGATAGCCTGTGTCTTTTGATTGGGGAATTGAGCCCATTTACATTCAGGGTAACTATTGAAAGGTATGAATTTAGTGCCATTGTATTGCCTATAAGGTGACTGTTACTGTATATTGTCTGTGTTCCTTTCTGATCTATGCTGCTTTTAGGCTCTCTCTTTGCTTAAAGGACCCCTTTCAATATTTCTTGGAGGGCTGGTTTCGTGTTTGCTAATTCCTTTAGTTTTTGTTTGTCCTGGAAGCTTTTATTCTCACCTTCTATTTTCAATGACAGCCTAGCTGGATATAATATTCTTGGTTGCATATTTTTCTCATTTAGTGCTCTGAAGATATCATGCCAGGCCTTTCTGGCCTCCCAGGTCTCTGGATAGGTCTGTTGCCAATCTAATGTTTCTACCATTGTAGGTTACATATCTTTTCTCCTGAGCTTCTTTCAAGATTTTCTCTTTGTCTCTGTGACTCGTAAGTTTTACTATTAGATATCGGGGTGTTGACCTATGTTTATTGATTTAGAGAGGGGTTCTCTGTGCCTCCTGGATTTTGATGCCTGTTGCTTTCCCCACTGTAGGGAAGTTCTCTGCTATAATATTCTCCAATATACATTCTGCCCCCTCTCACTTTCTTCTTCTTCTGGGATCCCAATTATTCTAATGTTGTTTCATCTTATTGTATCGCTTATCTCGAATTCTGCCCTCATGATCCTGTAGTTGTTTATCTCTCTTTTTCTCAGCCTCTTTATTTTACATCATTTGGTCTTCTATATCGCTGAATCTCTCTTCTGACTCATTTATCCTAGCATTTAGTGCCTCCATTTTTGATTGCACCTCATTAACAGCCTTTTCGATTTCGACTTGGTTAGATTTTAGTTTTTTTTATTTCTCCAGAAAGGGTTTCTCTAATAACTTCTACTCTTTTTTCAAGCCCAGCTAGTATCTTTAAAGTCATGATTCTAAACTCTAGGTTCAACATCGTACTAATGTCTGTATTGAGTAAGTCCCTGGCAGACGGTACTACCTCTTGTTCTTTTTGCTGAGGTGATTTTTTCCTCTTCTCACTTTGTCCAGAGGAGAACAGATGAATGAGAGAACAAAATGCTAACAGGTTGACAATGTCCCCAGCAAATATACTCTATAGAAATCAAAAAAGACTTGAAACCAGGGAAAAAGAAAGGGAAAGAAAGAAAAAAAAAAGAAAAAGAGAAAAACAAACAAAAACAGAGGAAAACAAAAAAGACAGAATATGATCAAATATGATCAGGCTAGTGCATAGATCAGTGCCATACACTAGATTTTGCGTGTATTTTGGTCTGTTAGAAGAAAGTGCCTCCTAAAATTTTAAAGGAAGAAAGACTTATATATGTACAAAATAAGGGTTGATAAAATGAAGGGATGGAAGATGATTGTAAAGATGAAAATTATAAAGGATTGTATAAAAGGAATAGATAAGAAGTTGTTTGAAAAGGAGGGGAGGGAGCAAGATGGCAGAGGAGTAGGAGACCCTGACTTTGTCTGATTTCAGGAATTCAGCTGAATAGGGATCAAACATTCTGAACACCT
This sequence comes from Callorhinus ursinus, assembly GCF_003265705.2. Lineage (NCBI taxonomy): Eukaryota > Metazoa > Chordata > Mammalia > Carnivora > Otariidae > Callorhinus > Callorhinus ursinus. The sequence goes on from NW_027403588.1 coordinate 2,059, forward strand.
ATGAACTCAACAGGACATCAAAGAGGAGAGTAGCATCAACTGTCTGAACACAGAAGGGACCCCTTAGTGGAATGTAGGACGTGCGGAGAAGTGAATCCGAGGCGATATTCGGGAGGATAGACAGCGGGGGAGGGGGCCTCCGTCGGCCGCTTGTGGCAAGTGATAGAGCTGTGGAGGACAAAATCGGACCATTTAGAAGTCGGCTCCGCTGAGGGACGTCGCTCCAGTGGCTAAGTGCAGGGTGGAATCCTCACGGGACAGTGTGATCTCAGTACCCTCGGGGTCACAGAAAGACCAGGGGTGCCTGAGTGCGGCAGAGCTCCCAGGTATCAGAGCGGGGAAGCCAGCTGCAGAGCCAGAGCCAAGGCACGGGCTCTCAGCTTGGGGTTGCCATAAACTGTGATCCGCGCTCCAGTCAGGCCAGTGCTCCTCCAGCACGGACCCAACAAGCGGCAGAGCCAGGGAGACTCCCCTTTCTCCCCCGGGAGGAGTGGCGCGGGAATGCACCACAGGGATCTGCTGGCTTTGGAGACTCCACACGGGGTCGGGTGCCAGAGACAGAAATGCTTGGTCACAGGCCGGGTGAGCATGCAGTGCGGCCGGAGACCAGGGAGAGGGGAGTGACTGCTTTTCTCTGGGGGCGCACTGAGGAGCGGGGCCCCAAGTTCTCAGCTCCTCCGGGTGGAGACTGGGAGGCCACCATTTTCACCCCGGTCCTCCAAAGCTGTAC
>NW_027403589.1:0-2786 GCF_003265705.2 Callorhinus ursinus
CCTCAGGCCCAGGCCCTCTCCATCCTGAGAGGAAAGATCTGGAGAGGAGGAGGGACTCAGCCTGACTGGCCCCACCCAGCGTTCCCAGGGCCTCCAGTTAGGGGCTGCACAGACTTCTGGGCCATCCCTTCCTGGTCCCGAGGGGTGGATGGAGAGTCACTCACTCCTCCCTCGGGTGTCCCCACACTGATTTCTTGGCAGGAGCAGGGACTCCTGTGTGTCTCCCAGGTGCGCTTCCCCAGATGACCTGACCACGACCTCTCCCAGCATGGTCCTCACCTCCCTGAGAGCTCCAAGAAGAGGGTGAGGAGCCAGCACTTCCTCATCAATGGCCACGTCTCCATCCACCCCCTCAGTCCCTGGCAAGATCCCAAAGGGCTGGTAGTAGGGACGGGCCCCTCTGTCCTGGGGTGGGGATGCCCTCAGGCCCCCAGGACGCTAATCTTCTTTCTTCCTGCCAGGGCCTGCCTTTCTTCCAGGTCCCCAACGTGAGACAGAAGCCATGTGCCCCTCAGACCAAGACCTCAGCTCTCTGAGGACTCCCGCCTTCTGGCCCATTAGACAAGTGAGCATGCGTGCCAGGTTGGGCCCCCGCTGACCGATCCTCCCTGGATTGGGCCTGGCCAGACTCCGGTGCCCTGGCTTCTTTGCTGAGATGGGGTGGAGGGGGTACAGCCAGTCCTCCCCCAGGGTCTTCACCCTGACTCCCAACCGGACCCGTGCCCCGCCCCCCCCGCCCCCGCACTCCACCCTCACACACACATAGGCCCGTCCCACCCCAGGCCCGCTCATTCTCACCACAGGCCCTCAGGCTCTAACAGCCAGATGTGGACCCCCAGACAGGAGGCATGGGCTCATCCTCCACAAGGGTCCTCCTCCATGGCCTGTCCGTACTGCGGCCCATTCAGTCCTCCCTCTGGTCCTCCCCTTCCATCCTGGCAGGACCGGGCTCAGCCTGGGCGGCCCTGAAGCCTGCTCCTTTCACCCAGACCCCAGGCTCTAGGAGACGTGGCTGGGAAGTCAGGGCACGCCCTAGGTGACCATCTGGCCCCGGGGCCTCCTGGGACCAAATCCGTTCGCTGTCCCCAATGCTGCAGTCCTCCTTCCGGTCCTCGCATTTCCACCCAGCAACACGTGGGCCACGGCCCCCCACCCGCATACTCGAGGCAGTGCTCCATCCAAAGGGGCAGGGGTTCTCAGAGGCCCTGAGGCCAATGTGGCCACGCACTGTGTGGGCTCTTCCATCCCAGGAGACTCCCGTAGCTGAATCAGGGCCGCGGTCCTGCGGGCTCCCTGGGGAGTCCCTTGGGGGTCCTCACTTCGAGCCCTGGCAGGTCCTAGGCCCTTCCGTCTGATGTCCCCAAGCTGACCTGCCATCACCAAGGCCTTCCCTGCCCTGAACCCACCGGGTTAAGTCTGTGACCAACACGTGCGGCCATGAAGCCCAGGGCTTCCCAAGGCTGAGATGGGGCGTCCAGGTCTCTCGGGCCTTCTTCTGATCTCCACCAGGACTCTCTGGCTGCCTATGCCTCTGCCTGTCCCTACTGCCTGCGGATCAGCTCCTGGGCACCGGGGCATCCCGTGTCTGGGACACCCGGATGGGCAAGTGGGGGACACACAAGCGCACGCACGAACACAATCGGGGTGTCCCCGTCCTCCACTCAGGCCTCTAGGCACTGACTCTGGGCTGGGGTCCAGGGTCTCTCAGTCCTCCCTCTGCAACTTCAGCGTAAAGCCCAACAGGACCTGGGCCTGCCCCTCTGCCCCCCTGAGGGTGGCCCTGCTGCTTCGATCCACCAAGGACCCCAGGTTCTCCAGAGACCCAGATGCAGAAGTCCACCGAACTGGCCACGTGGCCCCATCCCGCCCGGGGGGGGGGCTCTCTAGACTGACATCATGGGTGGGCTTCTGCGGGCCTCCCCTCTGTCCTCCCTCAGGGTTTAACACTGGCCTCCCCAAGCCACCCCCCCAGCACTGGGTGACCAGGAACCTCCCCTCTGCCCACCTGAGCATCTGCTTCTTTCATCAGGCCCTCACCTCAGTCTCTCTGAGACCCGGACTCAGAAGTCCAGACTCACCACATGTTCTAATCAGCCCCCCTCCCCCCAATGGACCTTCCCTGACTGACGCTGTGCTGGGGTCCAGGGTCCCTCAATCCTCCCTCTGCATCCTCACCGTAAAGCCCAGCAGGACCTGAGGCCTCCCCTCTGCCCAATGAGGGAGGCCCTTCTCCTTCTGCCAAGGCATCCAGCGTCTTTGAGACCTGGATGCAGAAGTCAGGACTCACCACGTGTTCCCATCACCCTCCCCCCGCCACGGACCTTCCCAGACTGAGGCTGGGCGGGGGTCCAGGGTCCCTCAGTCCTCCCTCTGGATCCTCAGCGTGAAGACCAGCAGGACCAGGGCCCGCCCCTCTGCCCACCCAAGGGAGATCCAGCAATTGCACTACTGGGTATTTACCACAAAGATAGAAATGTAGGGATCCGAAGGGGTGTGCACCCCAATGTTTATAGCAGCAATGTCCACAATAGCCAAACTGTGGAAAGAGCCAAGATGACCATCGACAGATGAATGGATAAAGAAGAAGTGGTATATATACACAATGGAACATTATGCAGCCATCAAAAGGAATGCGATCTTGCATTTTGCAACGACGTGGATGGAACTGGAGGGTGTTATGCTGAGTGAAATAAGTCAATCAGAGAAAGTCGTGTATCATATGACCTCGCTGATATGAGGAATTCTTAATCTCAGGAAACAAACTGAGGGTTGCTGGAGTGGTGGGG
>NW_027403590.1:0-2785 GCF_003265705.2 Callorhinus ursinus
TAAACAACTCAATGTTGCAACTATATCATATAACCCAGCAAATCCACAGTTGGGCACTTATCCTGGAAAAATGAAGACTTGTGTTTATATAACAATCTGTGGTAAGAGTGAAGATGTGAAAAGGCTGAGAAATAACTTAGAACCAGGTTAATATTCTTGAATATGGTTTCAGAATGGAGGCTGCGAGTAAACAGGAAGCTAGAGTGTAAGTTCCTAAGAAGTGTCCTAAAATGGTTAGAAGTGGAGAGAACATAGCAAAATCAACAATGTAATACATTCTCAACAATATTCTCAGTCAGAGTGGTTGTATTCCTGAAGACTTAGAAACTTTAAAAACTTGCTTATATATATCTCCGTTTCTGCCCTTGAGTCAGGATATGACCCTGAGCAAATGATTTAAGCTCATTGCCTACACATTCTCCTTCACCAAATTGAAGCCTCAGCCTCACTAATGATTCTCCTAGAAAGAATGACTACAGTTTGAGAACTCTTGTGCTCAAAGGTGCCAAAAAGGCACACACTATCATTATCAGGATGAAATACAAAAGGATTTCTCTCAAAAAATAAAAAATAAATAAAAAATGACTTCTCTCCTACAAAAGCATGGGTGACAGGAGCTGTGTCCTGAAGGTCCCAAGGCTGCTGCAAAAAGGAGGTATTGAGGGACTGTAGGCTGAGGGAAGAAAAGAAAATGGTAAAGTTTGAAAGTACCTTATTATTTAATGATTAAAAGTGATAGAGAAAGAGAGCAGACAGATCAGAGTAGTGTTATTATAAGGATCCTGGGAAGGAGGGAAAGCCAGAGCTGCCTATTATTTAAGAGTTTCCTATTACTTAAAAATAGAAAGAAGGATAGAGAAATATTGAAAAGAGTGATCATCTTAAATATGTGCATCAAACTCTGCTCTTTTCAAATTCCTTTTGCAAGCACCATTATACCTGGAAATACCTGGGAAGTAGGATGGCTATCCAGAGAGTTTAGATTCCTGAAAGAACTTGCACAGCTGATGATGGAGCAGGCATTAAACTGACGCATTGGAACTTTGGAAAGATCACAGTGGATGCACTTCTGACTTTCTTTACCAGGGCAGGGGCCCCCACACTGCTCTTCCTCACACACTGGGGAAGGGCATAAAAATGAGGCAGGAGGGATCCCACTCCCATCCTGTTCTAAGATACTGCTATGGTTGAAAGGAAAAGGGAGGCTGGAACCTCCAGAGAACCACCAGAAGTGTTGAGAGGAAAAGGAACAAGTGTGGATAAGCTGTTGTCTTCATCACTGATTGGAGAGCAAGCATAAACTGGTATAAAGATGAAATCCTTTTCAAACTACAGAGTGGCAATAAATAACCAGTTTGTCCCTCCCATTAGTTTTTCCTCTCTTTAAGTTAGGAAGAATGTCTTAGAATCTCATATCTCCTGTGGTGAAGGCCATGATCAAAAATGTCTCCCACTTAATGTTTGATTCAACACTATTTTCAGTATGTCTATTTATATATATATATAAATAGACTATATATATATAGTATATCATTATTATGTGATATATAGTATTAGTATTTATATATTATATACAATATTATGTATATTTACATATATTTCAGCTAATTTCATTGGGTAATATCTGGAATAATGTTTAAATAGACATTAAGTAAAACTAATGTCGACTGGTGGCACCTGGGTTCATATTTTTAGTTGTCTTTTCACTTTTCCATGTTGTTAGAATTTTCACCCAAATGATAAATCATTAATCTTTAAAACAAAGCAATAAGATAAATGCTAGTAAAATAAGATTAGGAACACTGCCAAATTACAAGACAGCAAGCAAGAATTCTTTTTTTTTTAAAGGTCAATTTAAGGTGCCTGGGTGGCTCAGTTGGTTAAGTGACTGCCTTCGGGTCAGGTCATGATCTTGGGGTCCTGGGATTGAGTCCCACATTGGGCTCTCCCAGCTCTGCAGGGAGCCTGCTTCTCCCTCACCCTCGGCCTGCCACTCCCCCTGCTTGTGCTCTCTCTATATATATCAAATAAATAAATAAAATCTTTGAAAAAAAAAAGTCAGCTTAACAAAAGGAAGCTGAAAAAGTAAGAAAAACAAACTGAAATTATTACATATGGCAGCTGTGAAATAAGGTAGAGGGGAAATAATGAATCATTTAAATTATAAAAATAAAACTGACTAATTGAATTGCCTTTATAAAGACATAAAGGCAAGATGGCGGAGGAGTAGGAGACCTGGACTTCGTCTGGTCTCAGGAATTCATCTGAATAGGGATCAAACCATTCTGAACAACTACGAACTCAACAGGAGACCAAAGAAGAGAGTAGCAACAACTCTGAACAGAGAAGCGACCACTTACTGGAAGGTAGGACTTGCGGAGAAGTGAATCCGAGGCAATATTTGGGAGGATAGACGGCGGGGGAGGGGGTCTCCGTTGGCCGCTTCTGACAAGTGACAGAGCCCCGGAGCACAAAATCAGAACTTTTAGAAGTCGGCTCTGCTGAGGGATGTCGCTCCAGTGGTTAAGTGGGGGGTGGAACCCTCGTGGACAGTGTGGTCTCAGGACCCTCGGGATCACAGAAAGACCGGGAGTGCCTGAGTGCAGCAGAGCTCCCAGGTATCAGAGCAGGGAAGCCGGCTGCAGAGACAGAGCCGAGGCGCGGGCTCTCAGATCGGGGTTGCCATAAACTGTGATCTGCGGCCCAGTCGGGCCACTGCTCCTCCAGCAGGGACCCAACAAGCGGCAGAGCTGGGGAGACTCCCCTCCCTCCCCCGGGAGGAGCG
>NW_027403591.1:0-2784 GCF_003265705.2 Callorhinus ursinus
TCCCCAGCGGGGGACAGCGTCTGCAGGGCACACTTTCTTCTGTTTGCAGCCTCCAGACCTCGTCAGGCAGCATGTGAACATCGTGCTTTGAGGATCTCCAACGAAATGAGCTGGGCAGGGGGCTGTCTGTGGAATGTGGGTGCCTGGTTACTGGGGTTCCAAATTCTGTTGGGCTCTGTTGTCAGGGAAGTGAGTTCACCACTGCTTTGGGTCCCCTTACCCAACTTCCTCCTCACACAAGAGCCCCCCGAGGGCCCCCCTCCACCGCTGCTCAATGCTCACACTCCCCCCATGCCCCATCCATACAGTGACACCCACACAGCCCACCCACAGCCCTCGGGGAGGCCTGGGTGCAGCCGGTGTCCCCACCGTGAGGGCACAGAGCTGGGTTCAGAGCGGGCTCCTGCGCGTGCACAGGGCTGTGAACCTGGACAGACCCCGTGCCTCTCAGGACCTCCACAGGCTCCCCACCTGCACATCGGGTTATTCTGGCTTCTACTTCTAGGGACGCCATCAGGGGTAGGACCACTACACATGTTCCGTGCCTGCTATCACAGGGGCTGGTGCATTCTTGGCAATGCAAGGATGAGCCAGGAGCTGGGCTTCGCATGGAACACAGCTCGGAGGGGCTTGGGTCTGTTCTGGGGTCCAGGCAAAACCACCCCCCTCCTTCCTGTGTCCCAGCCCCCATGGGAAGGTAGTAATGAACTGATTCTGACCTTGTCCTCTCACAACACAGACTTCCAGGGGCTCCCATTAGGGTTAGGATCAGGTCCCAGGGCTTCGTCTGTGCCCGTGTGCTGGGCAGTCCCCACAGTGGCCCCTGGCACCCCTAAATCCTGGTCACACATCCCTGTGGAATCCCCTCCCCTCCAGGGTGGATGGCCTGTGTGACGGCGCTCTCAGGAATAGAATGGCACAAAATGCCGGGATGTCATTTCCAAGCTGGTGGAGGAAAGTCTATGACGTCTCCTGCTTCCCTCTGTCCTGTGTTCATTCTCTGTCTCCTTCTCTGTCTCTGTGTCTGTGTCTCTCACAGGAGCAGGACCTGTGGGTTCCATGGGCGATGTGAGAACCCTCAGAAGCCTCCCTTGTCCCCGTTTCCCTCTCCGGTCCTGGTGCTCCAGTCCTTCCTAAGTCTTCCTCACCATGACCAGAACAGTGATTCTGGATCCTCTTCCACATGGGGACCCTGAGGCTGCAACAAGGAGGGCCCTGACCTTGGTCTCCAGACTGGTGGCCCAGTGCTCTGCCACGTTCTGCGTACCCAGGTCCTCAGCCCCCCAAGCCCCCAGTCTGTCCTCTGCTGAGAAGGACCTCGAGGGAGTACAAAGCATTTCCCCAGCACTGGGAGCACAGTGGATCAGGGATGGAGATCCAACGCCAACAGGCTCTTCTACAAGCCTGTGGGACCCTTGGGACACTGCATCTCTGCAGCCCAATTGACAGATGAATAAGCTGAGGCCTTTTGTGCTGTAGCCCCTCTGGACTTGGGGGTGGGTATCTCTTCCTACGCCCCAGTGCCCAAGGCGGTGGTGGACACCAGACCCCAGACGCTGTCTTCTCCAAGCGCACTGGAAACCCCCTGGGTCCCTTGGGGACCCCTGACCATCCGCCTGGCATGTCTCCCCTCCCCATGCTCTGGATCTGGGTCCTTGCCAGGAGTCCTAATGCCCTGTCCCATGGCCCAGCTGTCTCCAAACTCTTTCTTCTTTCCCGCACTTGTCACCCACCTCGCTCCCAGGGTATCCTCCCCTTCTGACCCCCAGCTGGGCAGTCAGATTGGTGTGTGTGGGGGGGTGGGTGTGCAGGTGCACATGCCTCTACGTGCCTGGCGATGCCAAGGTCATGTCCCCATATGGGACTGGGTGTGTAGCTATCCCCGAGGATCTGAGGGGCTCTCACCCCCAAAGCGAACCTCATGGGAGGTTTGGGGCTGGTCTAGGACTGGAGAGCAGCCCTGCTCCTTGGGCTCTGCACCCCTCATTTCTCTTGGGCCAGTGCCTGCCTCTCTTGACCCAGGTTCCAAACTGTCCCTGAGGGTTGGACATGGAAATGCTTGAAAGTGGCCGCTCCTCCAGGGGTAGGTGGGGACAGATGCACCAGGGACACAGGCCTCCCCACCGAGAGGGACAGCCAGGTGTGTCATGGCCAGGTGTGCAAAGGGGACCTGCACACAGCATCTGTACAGCGAACCAGCCCTGCAGGGGATGTACAGGAGACCCATGGCTCTGCACGTGACTGCACCCCACATTCCCTCACCAAGGCGACTGCTCTGTGGCCCCAAAGTCCGCTGGGAACCGCAACCACGCCCACCCTGGGCGGCAGGCCTTAGGGTGCAAGGCCAGGTGGGTAGGACATCTGGGGACGCACAGGTCATTGAATACTCCACACCCAGCTGGCCTGGAATGCAGACTCCCTCTCAGGGTCCAGCTAAGTGCAGGGCTGGGCCAGTGGACCTGGAGGCATCAGTGGGGGCCGACTCAGGACAGGGAGATCTGTCCAACCCATTCCCTTCTCCTCTCCTCCTTCTGCCTTGTCTTCCTGGCACGACTCAGGGCAGAGGCCCAGCCTGTCCCTGGCTGCAGGCCTGGCTGGAGTCAGAGGGACGGGATGGAGGCCGGGGAGGAGGGGCCCACCAGCAGGATGCCCGAGTGTGAAGGGGATCGTTACCGTAATGAGGGACCCCATGGGCATTCAGGGATTTTAGTCCTCTTTCTACATGACCAGTGGCCCCAGGACTCGGCCCCTGCCCCATCCTTCACTCTCCACAAGGCCCTGCAT
>NW_027403592.1:0-2783 GCF_003265705.2 Callorhinus ursinus
AGATGACTGTAAAGATGAAAATTATAAAAGATTTTATAAAAGGAATTCATAAAAAGGAGTTGTTTGAAAAAAGAAAGAAGATTTGAAAAAAAAAGAAAAAAAGGGAGGGAATGTGATCAGGCAGGAGACTAGAACAAAGTCATACACTACTAATTTAGGGTATATTTTGATCTGTTAGAAGAAACTGTATCTCAAAACTTTAAAGAGAGAACAACTTATATATATATATGCCAAAAGTAAGGGTAACTACTATGAAGGGATAGAATATGACTCTAAAAATGAAAAATAAAAATGGTTTTTTTAAAAAGGGATTGATAAGATGTTGGTTGAAAACGAGAAAAAGAAAAATAAAAAAAAAACAGTTAAAAAATTAACTTTGAAAGACTAATGAATCATGGTAAAAAAAGCCATGAATTCTATGTGCAGTATTCCCCTAGCGTTAGACTTCTCCCGTTCTCATTGATGGGTAAACTTGGTCTTGGCTGGCTGTTTGTGCTGATCTTCTGGGGGAGGGGCCTGTTGCTGTGGTTCCCAAATGTCTTTCCCGGAGTCGGAATTGCCCCGCCCTTGTCAGTCTTGGCTAAGCAATCTGCTCGGGGTTTGCTCTTGGGTGCTTTTGTTCCCTGCAAGCTCTCCATACAGGTTTGGAGGACGAGATTGAAAATGGTGGCCTCCCAATCTCCACCCCAGAGGAGCCGAGAACTCGGGGCCCCAATCCTCAGTGCGCCCCCAGAGAAAAGCAGTCACTCCCGTCTCCCCGGTCTCTGGCCGCACTCCATGCTCACCCGGCCTGTGACTGAGTGTTTCTATCTCTGGCACCCCACTCAGTGTGGAGTCTCCAAACCCAGCAGATCCCTGTGGTGCACTCCCGCACCACTCCTCCTGGGGGAGGAAGGTGAGTCTCCCCGGATCTGCCGCTTGTTGGGTCCCTGCTGGAGGAGCAGTGGCCCGACTGTGTCGCTGATCACAGTTTATGGCAACCCCAAGCTGAGAGCCCGTGCCTAGACTCCATCTCTGCAGCCTGCTTCCCCACTCTGATACCCGGGAGCTCTGCTGCACTCAGGCACCCCCAGTCTTCCTGTGACCCCGAGGGTCCTGAGACCACACTGTCCCACGAGGGTTCCACCCCCTGCTTAGCCACTGGAGCGACGTCCCTCAGCAGAGCTGACTTCTAAAAGTTCCGATTTTGTGTTCCAGGGCTCTACCACTTGCCAGAAGCAGCCGATTGAGGCCCCCTCCCCTGCCGTCTATTCTCCCGGATATCACCTCGGATTCACTTCTCCGCACGTCCTACCTTCCAGAAACTGGTCGCTTTTCTGTTCAGAGAGTTGTTGCTATTCTTTTCTTCGATCTCCTGTTGAGTCCATAGGTATTCAGAATGGTTTGATTCCTATCCAGCTGAATTCCTGGGACCAGACGAAATCCAAGTCTCCTACTCCTCCGCCATCTTGTTCTGGCCCCTATCATGTATCAATTTATCTGTTACATCTATTGTCTATCATGTATCTGTGTATATAAAACAATCATCTTTTCAATTTCTTTGTTTTTTCACAGCATGTGCTTTTTAAAAATTATGTTATGTCACCATACAGTACCTTATTAGTTTTTGATGTAGTGTTCCATAATTCATTGGTTGTGTATAACACCCAGTGCTCCATGCAATACATGCCCTCCTTAATACCCATCACCAGGCTAACCCATCCCCCTGCCCCCTTCCCCTCTAAAACCCTCAGTCTGTTTCTTGGAGTCCATAGTCTCTCATGGTTCATCTCCCCTTCTGATTTCCCCCCCTTCGTTTTTCCCTTCCTTCTCCTAATGTTCTCCATGTTATTCTTTTTGTTCCACAAATAAGTGAAACCATATGATAATTGAGTTTCTCTGCTTGCCTTATTTCACTTAGCATAATCTCCTCCAGTCCCATCCATGTTGATGCAAAAGTTGGGTACTCATCCTTTCTGATGGTTAAGTAATATTCCATTGTATATATGGACCACATCTTCTTTATCCATTCATCTGTTGAAGGGCATCTTGGCTCTTTCCACAGTTTGGCTATTGCGGACAATGCTGCTATGAACATTGGGGTGCATGTGGCCCTTCTTTTCACTACATCTGTGTCTTTGGGGTAAATACCCAGGAGTGCAATTGCTGGGTCATATGGTAGCTCTATTTTTAGTTTTTTGAGGCACCTCCACACTGTTTTCCAAAGTGGCTGTACCAACTTGCATTCCCACCAACAGTGTAAGAGGGTTCCCCTTTCTCCACAACCTCTCCAACATTTGTTGTTTCTTGCCCTGTCCATTTTTGCCATTCTAACTGGTGTAAGGTGCTATTTCAATGTGGTTTTGATTTGAATGTCCCTGACAGCTAATGATGATGAACATTTTTCTTGTGTCTGTTAGCCATTTGTATGTCTTCTTTGGAGAATTGTCTTTTCATGTTTTCTGCCCATTTATTGCCTTGATTATTTGTTTTTTTTGTCTGTCGAGTTTGAGAAGTTCTTTATACATCTTGGATATCAGTCCTTTGTCTGTAGTTTTAATCCCCATCACCTAATAACCCATCCCCTCATCTACCTCCCCTCTGGCAACCACCACTTTGTCCTCTATACAGAAGAATCTGTTTTGTTGTTTGTCTTTTTTTTCCCATTGTTTTGTTTCTTAAATTCCACATATGAATGAAATTATATGGTATTTGCCTTTCTCTGACTGACTTATTTCACTTAGCTTTATACCCTCTAGATCCATCCATATTGTAAAAGTCTACATCAAAATTAAACATTTCTG
>NW_027403593.1:0-2783 GCF_003265705.2 Callorhinus ursinus
AATCCTGAAAGCAGCTCGGGAGAAGAGATATGTAACCTACAATGGTAAAAATATTAGATTGGCAACAGACCTATCCACAGAGACCTGGCAGGCCAGAAAGGACTGGCAAGATATCTTCAGAGCACTAAACGAGAAAAATATGCAGCCAAGAATACTATATCCAGCTAGGCTGTCATTGAAAATAGAAGGAGAGATAAAAAGCTTCCAGAACAAACAAAAACTAAAGGAATTTGCAAACACAAAACCAGCCCTCCAAGAAATATTGAGAGGGGTCCTCTAAGCAAAGAGAGAGCCTAAAAGCAGCAAAGATCAGAAAGGAACACACACAACATACAGTTAACAGTCACCTTACAAGCAATACAATGGCACTCAATTCATACCTTTCAATAGTTACCCTGAAAGTAAATGGGCTAAATGCCCCAATCAAAAGACACAGGCTATCAGATTGGATTAAAAAACAAGACCCATCCATATGCTGTCTGCAAGAGACTCATTTTAGACCCAAAGACACCCCCAGATTGAAAGTGAGGGGGTGGAAAACCATTTACCATGCTAATGGACACCAAAAGAAAGCTGGGGTGGCAATCCTTATATCAGACAAACTAGATTTTAAAACAAAGACCGTAATAAGAGATGAGGAAGGACACTATATCCTACTTAAAGGGTCTATCCAACAAGATCTAACAATTGTAAATATCTATGCCCCGAACATGGGAGCAGCCAATTATATAAGGCAATTAATAACAAAAGCAAAGAAACACATTGACAACAATACAATAATAGTGGGGGACTTTAACACCCCCCTGACTGAAATGGACAGATCATCTAAGCAAAAGATCAACAAGGAAATAAAGACTTTCAATGACACACTGGACCAAATGGACTTCACAGACATATTCAGAACATTCCATCCCAAAGCAACGGAATACACATTCTTCTCTAGTGCCCATGGAACATTCTCCAGAATTGATCACATCCTAGGTCACAAATAAGGTCTCAACCGGTACCAAAAGATTGGGATCATTCCCTGCATATTTTCAGACCACAATGCTTTGAAACTAGAACTCAACCACAAGAGGAAAGTCGGAAAGAACTCAAATACATGGAGGCTAAAGAGCATCCTACTAAAGAATGAATGGGTCAACCAGGAAATTAAAGAAGAATTAAAAAAATTCATGGAAACCAATGAAAATGAAAACACAACTGTTCAAAATCTTTGGGATACAGCAAAGGCAGTCCTGAGAGGAAATATATAGCAATACAAGCCTTTCTCAAGAAACAAGAAAGGTCTCAAATACACAATCTAACCCTACAACTAAAGGAGCTGGAGAAAGAACAGCAAAGAAAGCCTAAACCCAGCAGGAGAAGAGAAATAATAAAGATCAGAGCAGAAATCAATGAACTAGAAACCAAAAGAACAGTAGAACAGATCAACGAAACTAGGAGCTGGTTCTTTGAAAGAAATAACAAGATTGATAAACCCCTGGCAAGACTGATCAAAAAGAAAAGAGAAATGACCCAAATCAACAAAATCATGAATGAAAGAGGAGAGATCACAACCAACACCAAAGAAATACAAACAATGATAAGAACATATTATGAGCAACTCTATGCCAGCAAATTAGATAACCTGGATGAAATGGGTGCATTCCTAGAGATGTATCAACTACCAAAACTGAACCAGGAAGAAATAGAAAACCTGAACAGACCTATAACCACTAAGGAAATTGAAGCAGTCATCAAAAATCTCCCAAGAAACAAAAACCCAGGGCCAGATGGCTTCCCAGGGGAATTCTATCAGACATTTCAAGAAGAATTAATACCTATTCTCCTGAAACTGTTCCAAAAAATAGAAATGGAAGGAAAACTTCCAAATTCATTTTATGAGGCCACCATTACCGTGATCCCAAAACCAGACAAAGATCCCTTCAAAAAGGAGAATTACAGACCAATATCCTTCATGAACATGGATGCAAAAATTCTCACCAAAATCCTAGCCAATAGGATCCAACAGTACATTAAAAGGATTATTCACCACGACCAAGTGGGATGTATCCCTGGGCTGCAAGGCTGGTTCAATATCCGCAAATCAATCAACGTGATACAATACATTAACAAAAGAAAGAACAAGAATCATATGATCCTCTCAATAGATGCAGAAAAAGCATTTGACAAAGTACAGCATCCTTTCTTGATCAAAACTCTTCAGAGTATAGGGATAAAGGGTACATACCTCAATATCATAAAAACCATCTACGAAAAACCTACAGCGAATATCATTCTCAATAGGGAAAGGCTGAGAGCTTTTCCCCTAAGGTCAGGAACGCGGCAGGGATGTCCACTCTCACCACTGCAATTCAACATAGTATTAGAAGTCCTAGCCACAGCAATCAGACAACAAAAAGAAATCAAAGGCATCCAAATCGGCAAAGAGGAAGTCAAACTCTCAGTCTTTGCAGATGATAGGATACTTTATGTGGAAAACCCAAAGGACTCCACCCCAAAAATGCTAGAACTCATACAGGAATTCAGTCAAGTAGCAGGCTATAAAATCAATGCACAGAAATGAGTGGCATTCCTATACACCAACAACAAGACAGAAGAGAGACAAATCAAGGAGTCGATCCCATTCACAATTGCACCCAAAACCCTAAGATACCTAGGAATAAATTTAACCGAAGAGACAAAGGATCTGTACTCAGAAAACTATAAAATACTCAGGAAAGAAATTGAAGAACACACAAAGAAATGGAAAAACGTTCCATGCTCATGGATTGGGAGAA
>NW_027403594.1:0-2781 GCF_003265705.2 Callorhinus ursinus
CAGTGTTATTAACTATAGTCACCGTGTTGTACGTTACATCCTGTGACTTACTTATTTTATACCTGTCGGTTTGAACCTTTTGACTCCTGACACCCATTTCACACTCATCCCCTTGCCCATCAACCACCAATCTGATCGCTCTATCTTTAAGCTTAGTTTTTTTTGTTTCTTAGATTCCATATAAAAGTGATGTCATACAGTATTTATCTTTGACTTCTTTCACTTAGCCTTGTGCCCTCAGGGTCCATCCATGTTGTTGCAAAAAAGAAAGATTTCATTTTTTTGTTACGGCTGAAGAGTATTGCAGTGTCTACATAACACCACATCTTCTTTATCAATTCATCCCTCCACGGACACGTAGGGTGTCCTCCTATCTTAGCTGTTATAAATAATGCTGCAGGGAATATGGGGGTTCATATGTCTTTTCAAATAGGTGTTTTTGTTTTCTTTGGATAAATGGCCAGATGTGAAATTGCTGGATTGTAGGGTTGTTCTAGCTTTAATGTTTTGAGGAGGCTGCATACTGTTTTCCACAGTGGATGCACCTACTTACATTCCCACGAACGGTGTACTGGGGTTTCCGTTCCCCCACATCCTTGCTAACATTTGTTATTTCTTGTCTTTTTGATACTAACCCTTCTAACCAGTGTGAGGTGGTATCCCATTGTTGTTTATATTTGCATTTCCCTGATGATTAATGATGTTGAGCATCTTTTCATGTACCTGTTGGCTCTCTGGATGTCTTCTCTGGATAATGTCCATTTGGACATTCCTTCCACTTTTTAACCACAGTTTGTTTTTTCTTGTTGTAATTGAGTTTTAGGAGTTCTTTTTATATACTGGATATTAACCTTTTATCAGATCTTTTGATCTGCAAATCTTTTCTCCCAGGCGGTAGGTTGCCTGTTTATTTTGTTGGTGATTTTCTTTGCTGGGCAGGAGCTTTTGAGTTTGATGTAGATGTGCTTACTTATTTTTGCTTTTGTTGCCTTTGCTTTTAGAGTATGAGCCACAGAAATCACTACCAGGACCGGGGCGCCTGGGTGGCTCAGTTGGTTAAGCGACTGCCTTCGGCTCAGGTCATGATCCTGGGGTCCCGGGATCGAGTCCCACATCGGACTCCCTGCTCAGCGGGGAGTCTGCTTCTCCCTCTGACCCTCTTCCCTCTCATGTGCTTTCTCTCTCTCATTCTCTCTCTCTCACAAATAAATAAAATCTTTAAAAAAAAAATAAGAAATCACTACCAGGACCTATGTCGAGCAGCTTTTCCCATATGTTTTCCGCTAAGAGTTTTAGGGTTTCACGTCCTATATTCAAGTCTTGAATGCATTTGGAGTTAATTTTTGTGTATAATGTAAGATAGTGGTGCAGTTTCATTCTTTTGCATGGGGCTGTCCAGTTTTCCCAGCACTGTTGATTAAAGAGACTGTTTTTTCCTCCTTGTATATTCTTGGCTCCTTGATCATAAGGTACTGGACCATAGATGTGTGGGTTTCCTTCTGGGCTGTCTCTTCATTCTGGTGATTTGTGTGTCTGTGTTTAAGCCAGTATGCCAGCAATCACTATAGCTTTGTAATAGAGTTTGAGACTGGGGAGCCTAATGGCTCCAGCTTTGTTTTTAAAATTGCTTTGGCTAAAACTGTGGAAAGAGCCGAGATGCCCTTCAACAGATGGATAAAGAAGTTGTGGTCCATATGTACAATGGAATATTACTCAGCCACCAGAAAGGATGAATACCCAACTTTTACATCAACATGGATGGGACTAGAGGAGATTATGCTAAGTGAAATAAGTCAAGCAGAGAAAGTCAATTATCATATGGTTTCACTTGTTTGTAGTAGATAAGAAATAGCATGGAGGACATTAGGAGAAGGAAGGGAAAAATGAAGTGGGGGGGGAATCGGAGGGAGAGATGAACCATGAGAGACTATGGACTCTGAGTAACAAACAGGGTTTTAGAGGGGTGGCGGGAGAGGGAATTGGTTAGCCCGGTGATGGATATTAAGAAGGGCACGTACTGCATGGAGCACTGGGTGTTATACGAAAACAATAGACCGTGGATCACCACATCAAAAACAGATGATGTATTGTTTGGTGACTAACATAATGTAACATAACAAAAAAAAAAGATTGCTATTCAGAGTCTTTTGTGGTTCCACACAAATTTTAAAGATTCTTTGCTTTATGTCTGTGAAAAATTGTTTGGAATTTTGATGAGAATTGCATTGACTCTCTAGATGGTGTTTTTTAAAATTTTTTATTGTTCTGTTAATCATCATATATTACATCATTAGTTTTTGATGTAGTGTTCCATGATTCATTGTTTGTGCATAACACTCAGTGCTCCATGCAGAATGTGCCCTCTTTAATACCCATCACCAGGCTAACCCATCCCCCTACCCCCGTCCCCTCTAGAACCCTCAGTTTGTTTTTCAGAGTCCATTGTCTCTCATGGTTCGTCTCCCCCTCTGACTTACTCCCCTTCATTCTTCCCCTCCTGCTATCTTCTTTTTTTTTTTCTTAACATATGTTGCATTATTTGTTTCAGAAGTACAGATCTGTGATTCAACAGTCTTGCACAATTCACAGCGCGCACCATAGCACATACCCTCCCCAATGTCTATCACCCAGCCACCCCATCCCTCCCACCCCCCACCACTCCAGCAACCCTCAGTTTGTTTCCTGAGATTAAGAATTCCTCATATCAGTGAGGTCATATGATACATGTCTTTCTCTGATTGACTTATTTCACTCAGCATAACACCCTCCAGTTCCATCCAC
>NW_027403595.1:0-667 GCF_003265705.2 Callorhinus ursinus
CAAAGAAGGCACTTTTGGATGGTGAATGGGTCCATTCCACAGGATAATTGAATAATTATAAATATATTTGCACCCAACCTCAGAGCACCTAAATATGTCAAGCAACTATGGACAGATCTGAAGGGAGAAATAGATAATAATAGTAGGGGACTTCATGACCACACTTTCAACAATGGATAAGCCATCTAGACAGAAAATTAATATGGAAACACTGGACTTCAACACTACTTTAGACCAAATGGACTGATAGAAGCATGCAGGACATTCTATGCAATCGAAAAAGAATGCACATTCTTCCCAAATGCACATGGAAAATTCCCCAGGATTGATGACATTTTAGTTCACAAAACCAGGTTTAACAAATTTCAGAAGATTGAAATCATTTCAACTATCTTTCTCATGACAATGTAGTGAAACTAGAAATAAGAAAAAAAACAGGAAGAGAGAAAGAAAGGATTTGGGCCATTATCTTTCACAACACACAGAAAACAACTCAAAATGGAGGGACCTGAAGGGAAAAAAAAAAATGAGCACCTGCCCGAGGTACCCAGGTGAGTCCATCAGGAGCACCAGCAACACAGCAGTCTCCGAAGGGAAGGTAGGAGGTCAATGTCAGACAGGCAATTGGAACAAAGAATGGCTGAAAACTTTGCAGATGTACTGAAAG
>NW_027403595.1:767-1521 GCF_003265705.2 Callorhinus ursinus
GGAAACCTGTCCCTCAAAACTAAGGAGAAAGTGCTAATCCTAGATAAAATCCTGGGGCGTTTGCACACCTGTACAGGGACACCTGTGCTCCAGGCATCGGCAATGGGCTTCCTCAAGGTTAAAAATGCAAGGACACTAGACAGTAAATCTCAGGAATATTAAAAAATAACATCAGTAAGCGCGCCTGGGTGGCTGATTTGGTGAAGCAGCTCCTTTCAGCTGAAGTCATGATCCCAGGGTCCTGGGATCGAGCCCCACGTTTGGCTCCCTGATCTGTGGGGAGCTTGCTTCTCCCTCTCCTCCCTGCTTGCGTTCCCTCCCTCGCTCTCTCTACTTCTCTCTATCTCAAAGCAAATCTTTAAAAAAAATAACATCAGTAAATGGAACTACATGGGAAATATTTAAAAAACAGCATTAAAGGCTTTCTGGTTTCTCGTTCTCTCTAATTTCCTACCTAATTATAAATATGAGTGTGCAGATGACAGTGGAGAGAACGAGTGAGCAGGAAGATCCGAGCTCACCTCTTCCCATGGACACGACGACACACACGGAACGCCGCCCACTCTGGAAAGGACCTGAAGCCTGGAGGACAGGCCTTCTGCAGCGAGGGGCTTGAGGAGAGGGCCACATCCACAGGGCAGTGGGGGCTCAGACGAGGTCCTGAGCCAAAACCCAAGCACAAATAGCCACAATCCAAAGGGATGTCAGAGACTCAGAGATCCTCCGTGAGGAGTGAGGCAACCAAGCCCCACAT
>NW_027403595.1:1621-2780 GCF_003265705.2 Callorhinus ursinus
TGCTGGAGGGCAAGGATCGGTAGGGGCTTTCTTGGGAACAGAATGCCCGGCCCTCAGCACCCTCCTGCCCTCCTTCTGAAGTTACCCTGGTGTTTGCAGGAGCCAATTCTCACGCTTTCCATCTATCTTGCTAGCACCCCACACCCTGCTGGTCCCCTGTGGACCCACCTCCCCAATGCTCCCACCCCTGCAGGTGCCCCTACAAAGTGGATCAGGCCCCATCATTCCTGGCGGGCACTTTGGCTGGGACCAGCATTCCTGCAAAGAGACTCCTGTCCAGGGAGGATGGGAGAGAGTGCGACCCAGCAGCGCACACACAACAGCTGGTGCTGGGCCTCTTGGCTCACTGTGCTGGGAGCAGGGGTCCTGTATCTGATCTGGCAATCCCACCCAGCAAACCCGTCACCTATGGCCAGGCCTCCCAGCAGCCGCACTGGTACCAACAGACCCCCAGTTATGGAGGCCGGTCACTGCCAACAGTCGGCCCGAGGGCAAGCCCTGTCACTCAGCACTCCTGCAGCACTCATGACAGGGGACACAGGGTCTGGTGACCAGGGTGACAGTGCTGCCTAGCTCACGGGACACATTCTGTATAAGACCAGGGTGCTGTAGAGGCAGGACTGGGCCCGATCCTAGGGGCCGACAGTGAGTCAGAGCAGTGCAGATCTTAGCAAGGCGTGACATAATTTTGCTGGTTTTCTGGAGCTGGCTATGTCCACAATACCCGATTGGGTGTTTGGAAGGGGCTGGCGTGGAGAGTACCAGGAATCTCTGGGAGGTCGGATAGTGGTCTCACAGGC
This sequence comes from Callorhinus ursinus, assembly GCF_003265705.2. Lineage (NCBI taxonomy): Eukaryota > Metazoa > Chordata > Mammalia > Carnivora > Otariidae > Callorhinus > Callorhinus ursinus. The sequence continues at coordinate 2,422 of NW_027403595.1, forward strand.
AATGGAGGGGGAAATGTAGGCTGCACTGCACTCAGTCACTGTTGAACCACAGTGGAAGACTACTTTTTTTTTTTTTTTTTTTTTTTTTTTTTTTTTTTTTTTTTTTTTTTAGGGTGGGAAGGGTGAGGGAGCCCAGGAGAAGCCGTGTACACAGGAGGGCTGATGCCAAGATGGCAGAGCAAGGGAGACCCTCGTGCACCCAGCTCCAGAGGTGGGGCAGAGCGGATACACGCTTCTCCCAGCCTCCCCTCCATGAGCTTCATGGAGATCCTGCAGGTAGGCGGCATTACCCCCGCCGCACTTTGCAGGAGCCAACTGCAGTTCAGAGCCTTTCCCAGATGGCAGAGCTGGTACAGGGC
>NW_027403596.1:0-2722 GCF_003265705.2 Callorhinus ursinus
ATTGAGACGTCCCGATATTTGGATTGAAATCTCGCCTGAGGTCGCTGATATCTCCAGAGATTTGTGGTGAAATCTCGCCCAATGTGATTGTGACCTCAGGAGATTTGGAGTAAAATCTCGCCCAATGTCCATGAGATCTCAAGAGATTTGGACTGAGGTCTGCAAGTTTTGGAGGAGATCTCACGAGATTCGGAAAAAAATCTCACCCGATGCCCATGCGATCTCGCGGGATTTCGATTGAAATCTCGCTCAATATCCATGAGATCTCACGAGATTTTGACGAAAGTCTCCAAGGTTTGGATGAGATCTCACGAGACTTGGAGTAAAATATTCTAGAATTCCAAGAGATCTCACGATAGTTGGAGTGAAATCTCGCCCAAGGTCCCTGATATCTCACGAGATTTGGAGTGACATCTCGCCCGTGTCATTGATACCTCATGAGATTGGATTGAACTCTCGCCCAAAGTCGATGACATTTCATGAGATTTGGACTGAGGTCTGCAGGGATTGGATGAGATCGCTCGAGATTTGGAGTAATATCTCGCCCGATGTCCATGAGATCTCACAAGATTGAGATGGAAATCTCGCTCAATATGCATGAGATCTCATGAGATGGGCACTGACGTCTCCAAGCTTTGGATGAGCTCTCACCAGGCTGAAAGTAAAATCCCGCCCAACGTCAAGAGATCTCAGAAGCGTTGCAGGGTAATCTCGCCCAAGGTCCCTGCTATCTCACGAGAATTGTTGAAATCTCGCCCGATCTCATTGTGACTTCAGGCGATGTGGAGTGAAATCTAGCCCCAATTCCATGAGATTTCATGGGATTTGGAGTGCAATCTCAACCTCAGTCTCGTGAGATGATCGCAAGGCTCACGTGAGGTCAGGATAGGACAGAGGTATCTTTCTTTTAGTAGCTCTGGGGTTGTGAGTTTAGTAGACAACCTTCGTGGTGTGAATTCCTTTTTTTTTCATGAAGCATTCTCGTTTCAGGAATATAAGATGTTTACAGATGTATGCGAGGAAGCCTAACTTAACCTACTTAAATCTCAGATATCACACTGTGGAGGAATGCATAATTCAACTACCATCTTGTGTCATGAAGAGAGAAGCGCTTTCTTGTTCTTTTAAGAAATTGTATTGTTAGTCAACATGCAGTGCAACATTCGTTTTGGATCTGGGTTCCTTGGTTCCTTGGATTCCTAGAACACCCTGTGCTCCATGCGATACATGCCCTCCTTAATACCCGCCAGTGGGTTAACTCATCCATCCACACCTCCCCTCCGAAACTATCCATTTCTTGGAGTCCGTACTCTCTCATGGTTCGTCTCCCGCTCCGATTTGCCCCCCTTCAATTTTCCCTTCCGTCAACTAATGCCCTCCATGCTATTCCTTATGTAACACAAATCCTTGAAGCCCTATGCTATTGGCTTTCTCTGCTTAGCCAATTTCATTTAGCATGCTCTCCCCCAGCGCCATCGATGTTGATGCAAATGTTGGGTATTCACTTTTCTGATGGCTGAGGAATATTCCCTTTGAGAGAAGGAACACATCATCTTTCTCTATTCATCTGTTGAGGGGAATCTCATCTCTTTCCATGGTTTGTCTGTTGTGGACCTTGCTGCTAGGAACCTTGGGGTGCATGTGGCCCTTCTTTTCACCAGACCCGGGTCTTTGGGCTAATACGCCTTAGAGCAATTTCCTGGGTCATAATAAGGTAGCTCTGTTTTTAATTTTCTGAAGAATCTCCACACTGTTTCCCAAAGCGGCTCTACCAACGTGCATTTCCAATGCAGGGTTCGAACCTAGGACCTTGTGATCATGAGCTGGGCCGAACGCAGACACTTAAGTGACTGAGTCACGCAGGCGCCCCCCTTGCCCTTTGTTCTACCAAGATCTTGGGTCGCCATCAGAGGCCATTGTGCTGTCCCCCACGTAGCCAGCACCCAGGGATGGGTGGCCAGTTCCAAACGTGCTCCCGTGCTAAGCAAGCGCTGACGTCCCAAGGGAAGTATGGCGCTCCTGTTCCTGAGCACTTGGATCCTGGCCAGCTTAATGCCGTGACGACTAGCCGGCTTCCCTCCAGCCCCTGGATGATTGAGGTGTCTTCATTTTGAAGAACAGACCATCACCAAAAGGACAGCATTTTCCTGGAGCTGGTCAGGGCAGAAACAAACTTTTTCAAGGAATACGGCCCCGAGAAACACTTCCCAATCCTTGGTCGTCAGGTGGCAGAACCAACAGGCTAGCCCTGAAACACTGCTACATCTACCCACTGATGGAAAAGGGCCAATAACAGTCAGCACCCAAAGCATCCGTTCCCTTTATGGAGGAGCAAGACAGGCCTCTAGCTAAAGCTTTCCTGCGGTGGCACACGGCAGTTTCCCTTAACCCAAGTCCACAGCTGATTCTAATTCCCAAAACTGCCAACCTGTTAGGAGAGTGTGCTAGTCACTATGTGTCCCATTTGCGGTTGACATGGGAATCTGGCACTCTTTGTAGTGTTTCCCATGGCCTTGCCTGTCTGTCGAACAAGGGCTTCGGGCATCTTCTTGGGCCAAGGTGTTGTGACTCACCTTTAGAGCACCCAGGGATTGGTGGTGAGTTCCCAGTCTGAACCTGTCCTAAAATAAGACAATCCGAGTTTACTGTTTGAAGGAAAAGTTTACCCTTCTGGACCTGAGCACTTGGTAATTGGCCCGCTGAAGATGCACGGAGATGGGGG
>NW_027403597.1:0-1022 GCF_003265705.2 Callorhinus ursinus
TTCTCCTTGATCGGTAAACTTGGTCTTGGCTAGCTGTTCCTGCTGATCTTCGGGGGAGGGGCCTGTTGCCGTGGTTCCCAAATGTCTTTGCGGGAGGCGGAATTGCCCTGCCCTTGTGAGTCCGGGCCAAGCAAGCTGCTGTAGATTGCTCTCAGGAGCTTTTTTTCCCTGCAAACTCTCAGTACAGCTTTGGAGGACCAGGGTGAAAATGGTGGCCTCCCAATCTCCACCCGGAGGAGCTGAGAACTTGGGGCCCGCTTCTCAGTGTGCCTCCAGAGAAATGCAGTCACTCCCGTCTCTCTGGTCTCCGGCCGCACTCTGTGCTCACCCGGCCTGTGACCGAGCATTTCTATCTCTGGCTCCCGACCCCGAGTGGAGTCTCCAAACCCAGCAGATCCCCGTGGTGCGCTCCCGCGCCACTCCTCCCGGGGGAGGAAGGGGAGTCTCCCCAGCTCTGCCGCTTGCTGGGTCCCTGCTGGAGGAGCCGTGGCCCGACTGGGCCAAGGATCACAGTTTAGGGAAACCCCGAGCTGAGAGTCCGCTCCTCAGCTCCGTCTCTGCAGCCGGCTACCCCGCTCCAATACGTGGGAGGTCTGCCGCACTCAGGCACCCCTGGTCTTTCTGTGACCCCGAGGGTACTGAGACCACACTGTCGCACGAGGGTTCCACCCCCCGCTTACCCACTGGAGCAACGTCCCTCTGCAGAGCTGACTTCTAAATGTTCCGATTTTGTGCTCCGCGGCTCTAGCACTTGCCAGAAGCTGCGGAGGCCCCCTCCCCCGCCGTTTATCCTCCCGAATATCACATCAGATTCACTTCTCCGCACGTCCTACCTTCCAATAAGTGGTCGCTTCTCTGTTCAGAGAGTTGTTGCTACTCTCTTTTGTGATCTCCTGTTGAGTAAGTAGGTATTCAGAATGGTTTCATCCCTATTCAGCTGAATTCCTGAGACCAGACAAAATCCAGGTCTCCTACTCCTCCGCCATCTTGCTCCGCCCCACACCCCCCACCCCCGGCCTTTC
>NW_027403597.1:1122-2778 GCF_003265705.2 Callorhinus ursinus
TTGTTATGTTAATCACCATATATTACATCATTAGTTTTTGGTGCAGTGTTCCATGATTCATTGTTTGTTCATAACACACAGTGCTCCATGCAGAACGTGCCCTCCTCAATACCCATCAACAGGCTAACCCATCCCCCTACCCCCTCCCCTCTAGAACCCTCAGTTTGTTTTCAGAGTCCATCATCTCTCATGGTTCGTCTCCCCCTCTGACATACTCCCCTTTTCTTCCTCTTCTGTTATCTTCTTCTTTTTCTTCTTTCTTAAAATATGTTGCGTTATTTGTTTCAGAAGTACAGATCTGTGATTCAACAGTCTTGCACAATTCACAGCGCACACCGTAGCACATACCCTCCTCAATGTCTATCACCCACCCACCCCATCCATTCCACCCCCAACCACTCCAGTAACACTCAGTTTGTTTCTTGAGATTAAGAATTCCTCATATCAGTGAGGTCATGTGATACATGTCTTTCTCTGATTGACTTATTTCACTCAGCATAACCCCCTCCAGTTCCATCCACGTCATTGCAAATGGCAAGATCTCATTCCTTTTGATGGCTGCATAATATTCCATTGTATATATATACCACTGCTTCTTTATCCATTCATCTGTCGATGGGCATCTTGGCTCTTTCCACAGTTTGGCTATGGTGGACATTGCTGCTATAAACATTGGGGTACACGTACCCCTTCGGGTCCCTACATTTGTATCTTTGGGGTAAATACCCAGTAGTGCAATTGCTGGATCGAACGGTAGCTCAAATTTCAACTGTTTCAGGAACCTCCATACTGTTTTCCAGAGGGGTTGCACCAACTTGTATTCCCACCAACAGTGTAGGAGGGTTCCCCTTTCTCCGCATCCCCGCCAACATCTGTCGTTCCCTGACTTGTTAATTTTAGCCATTCTAATGGGTGTGAGGTGCTATCTCATTGAGGTTTTGATTTGGATTTCCCTGATGCCGAGCGATGTGGAGCACTTTTTCATGTGCCTGTTGGCCATTTGGATGTCTTCTTTGGAGAAATGTCTGTTCATGTCTTCTGCCCATTTCTTGATTGGATTATTTGTTCTTTGGGTGTTGAGTTTGATAAGTTCTTTATAGATTTTGGATACTAGCCCTTTATCTGATATGTCGTTTGCAAATATTTTCTCCCATTCTGTCGGTTGTCTTTTGGTTTTGTGGACTGTTTCTTTTGCTGTGCAGAAGCTTTTTATCTTGATGAAATCCCAATAGTTCATTTTTGCCCTGGCTTCCCGTGCCTTTGGCAATGTTTCTAGGAAGAAGTTGCTGCGGCTAAGGTCGAAAAGGTTGCTGCCTGTGTTCTCCTTTAGGATTTGGATGGACTCCTGTCTCACGTTTAGGTCGTTCAACCATTTGGAGTCTATTTTTGTGTGTGGTGTAAGGAAATGGTCCAGTTTCATTCTTCTGCATGTGGCTGTCCAATTTTCCCAACACCATTTGTTGAAGAGACTGTCTTTTTGCCATTGGACATTCTTTCCTGCTTTGTCAAAAATAAGTTGACCATAGAGTTGAGGGTCCATTTCTGGGCTCTCTATTCTGTTGCATTGATCTATGTGTCTGTTTTTGTGCCAGTACCATACTGTCTTGAGGATGACAGCTTTGTAATAGAGCTGGAAGTCCGGACTTGTGATGCCGC
>NW_027403598.1:0-2777 GCF_003265705.2 Callorhinus ursinus
AGAGAGAGAGAGAATATCTAATCTCTTATAACAAATGTAGTCAATGGTCATTCCAATTTAGTTTATGTTTTATTGATATATACTGATGGAAGGTGGGATACAGAAAGCATTTTGATTACCCATTATAATCTAGACATTGCGGAGCTACAAAGATGAATCAACCAAAAACTGTAGCATAGGAACTTTAAATATAAAGGGGAAAAACATGCACAAAAGTTACTCTAAGACAAGTGTTTTCCTACAAAGATGTGGTAATAAGAAATATTCCAGGAAGTAACACATTTATGATGCAGACAAAACTTTAACAGCCATCCTGAAAAGGCATCCTTGGCAGACAAATTAGCATGTTAAAAAGACACCATCAATCTAAACTTTTTTGAAGCCATAAAATAAAAAGCATTCTCTGTGTTAGCATTTGCAAATGTATCCTTCCAGCAAAGCTCAAATAACACATAGAATTAGCTGAAGCATTCAGTTCAAAATTAGTACTGAAATGGAATCCTGGAAACTCAAATAACCACCCACATCTGAGCCATGAAAGAGTAATTTAGCTCCGCCTAAGGGGCAATATGTTTCATAAAACCCCTATCTTTTTTTCTATGATATAACGCTACTAATCTTAATGGGTTTTGCCTTAAAAACCTCTTAAAGTCTGCAGCAAAATAACCCAGAATTACCACATCTTCAATTAAACATACTGTGCTGCTCTAGGGGGACTGGACTTGAATACGGTGTTTATCAAGATTGCAAAGTCTAAGAGCGGCTACTACTCTATTAACGGGCTGATCTGAGCTCTAAATGAGGACATTAAAAGGGGAATATAGACCTCTTTCAATAATGGAAATAATTCTTTATCCGATAAAATTTCATTCTTCCTGCATTGCATGTTCTATATATCCTAACCACCTTTCATTTCTTATATTCCAAAGGTGGCCAATTTTTAAAGTTTTTTATTGTTATGTTAATCACCGTACATTACATCATTAGTTTTGGATGTAGTGTTCCATTTTTCATTGTTTATGCATAACACCCACTGCTACACGCAGAACGTGCCCTCTTTAATACCCATCACTAGGCTAACCCATCCCCCCACCCCCCTCCCCTCTAGAAGCCTCAGTCTGTTTTTCAGAGTCCATCATCTCTCATGGTTCATCTCCCCCTCCGATTTCCCCCCTTCATTCTTCCCTTCCTGCTATCTTCTTCTTTTTTTTAACATATATTGCATTGTTTGTTTCAGAGGTACAGATCTGTGATTCATCAGTCTTGCAAAATTCACAGCACTCGCCATAGCACATACCTTCCCCAATATCTATCACCCAGCCACCCCATCCCTCCCACTCCCCCCACCACTCCAGCAACCCTCAGTTTGTTTCCTGAGATTAAGAATTCCTCATATCAGTGAGGTCATATGATACATGTCTTTCTCTGATTGACTTATTTCACTCAGCATAACACCCTCCAGTTCCATCCACGTCATTGCAAATGGCAAGATCTCATTCTTTTGATGGCTGCATAATATTCATTGTGTATATATACCACTTCTTCTTTATCCATTCATCTGCCGATGGACATCTTGGCTCTTTCCACAGTTTGGCTATTGTGGACAATGCTGCTATAAACATTGGGATGCATGTACCCCTTCGAATGCGTACATTTGTATCTTTGTGGTAAATACACAGTAGTGCAATTGCTGGATCGTATGGTAGCTCTATTTTCAACTGTTTGAGGAACCTTCATACTGTTATCCAGAGTGGTTGCACCAGCTTGCATTCCCACCAACAGTGTAGGAGGGTTCCCCTTTCTCCGCATCCCCGCCAACATCTGTCGTTTCCTGACTGGTTAATTTTAGCCATTCTGACGGGTGTGAGGTGGTATCTCATTGAGGTTTTGATTTGGATTTCCCTGATGCCGAGCGATGTTGAGCACTTTTTCATGTGTCTGTTGGCCATTTGGATGTCTTCTTTGGAAAAAGGTCTGTTCATGTCTTCTGCCCATTTCTTGATTGGATTATTTGTTCTTTGGGTGTTGAGTTGGATAAGTTCTTCATAGATTTTGGATACTAGCCCTTTATCTGATATGTCATTTGCAAATATTTTCTCCCATTCGGTCAGTTGTCTTTTGGTTTTGTGGACTGTTTCTTTTGCTGTGCAAAAGCTTTTTATCTTGATGAAATCCCAATAGCTCAATTTTGCCCTTGCTTCCCTTGCCTTTGGCGAGGTTTCTAGGAAGAAGTTGCTGCAGTTGAGGTGGAAGAGGTTGCTGCCTGTGTTCTCCTTTAGGATTTTGATAGACTCCTGTCTCACGTTTCGGTCTTTCAACCATTTGGAATCTATTTTTGTGTGTGGTGCAAGGAAATGGTCCAGTTTCATTCTTCTGCATGTGGCTGTCCAATTTTCCCAACACCATTTGTTGAAGAGACTGTCTTTTTTCCACTGGACATTGTTTCCTGGCTTGTCAAAGATTAGTTGACCATAGAGTTGGGGGTCCATTTCTGGGCTCTCGATTCTGTTCCATTGATCTATGTGTCTGTTTTTGTGCCAGTACCATACTGTCTTGATGATGACAGTTTTGTAATAGAGCTTGAAGTCTGGAATTGTGATGCTGCCAGCTTTGCTTTTCTTTTTCAACATTCCTCTGGCTATTCGGGGTCTCTTCTGGTTCCATACAAATTTTAGGGTTATTTGTTCCATTTCTTTGAAAAAAGTGGATGGTATTTTGATGGGGATTGCATTGAATGTGTAGATTGCTCTAGGTAGCATTGACATCTTCACAATGTT
>NW_027403599.1:0-2776 GCF_003265705.2 Callorhinus ursinus
TTGATTGGGGCATTTAGCCCATTTACATTCAGGGTAACTATTGAAAGGTATGAATTTAGTGCCATTGTATTGCCTGTAAGGTGACTGTGACTGTATATTGTCTCTGTTCCTTTCTGATCTATGCTGCTTTTAGGCTCTCTCTTTGCTTAGAGGACCCCTTTCAATATTTCTTGGAGGGCTGGTTTCGTGTTTGCAAATTCCTTTAGTTTTTGTTTGTCCTGGAAGCTTTTGATCTCTCCTTCTATTTTCAATGACAGCCTAGCTGGATATAGTATTCTTGGCTGCATATTTTTCTTGTTTAGTGCTCTGAAGATATCATGCCAGTCCTTTCTGGCCTGCCAGGTCTCTGTGGATAGGTCTGTTGCCAATCTAATATTTCTACCATTGTAGGTTACATCTCTCTTCTCCGGAGCTGCTTTCAGGATTTTCTCTTTGTCTCTGAGACTCATAAGTTTTACTATTAGATGTCGGGGTGTTGACCTATTATTATTGAATTTGAGAGGGGTTCTCTGTGCCTCCTGGATTTTGATGCCTGTTTCCTTCCTCACATTAGGGAAGTTCTCTGCTATTATTTGCTCCAATATACCTTCTGCCCCTCTCTCTCTTTCTTCTTCTTCTGGGATCCCAATTATTCTAATGTTGTTTCGTCTTATCGTATCACTTATCTCTCGAATTCTGCCCTCGTGATCCTGTAGTTGTTTCTCTCTCTTTTTCTCAGCCTCTTTATTTTCCATCATTTGGTCTTCTATATCGCTGATTCTCTCTTCTGCCTCATTTATCCTAGCAGTTAGTGCCCCCATTTTGGATTGCACCTCATCAATAGCCTTTTCGATTTCGACTTGGCTAGATTTTAGTTCTTTTATTTCTCCAGAAAGGGTGTCTCTAATAACTTCCACGCTTTTTTCAAGCCCAGCTAGTATCTTTAAAGTCATGATTCTGAACTCTAGGTCCGACATCGTACTAATGTCCGTATTGAGTAGGTCCCTGGCTGATGGTACTACCTCTTGTTCTTTTTGCTGAGGTGATTTTTTTCTTCTTGTCATTTTGTCCAGAGGAGAATAGATGAATGAGAGAACAAAATGCTAACAGGTTAACAACATCCCCAGCAAATATACTGTATACAAATCAGAAAAGACCTGAAACCAGGGGAAAAGAAAGAGAAAGAAAGAAAAAAGAAAGAGAAAAAAAAGATAAAAAAAGATAAAAACGAAAACAGAACAATACAAAAAAAGCAGAATATGATCAAATATGATCAGGCTAGTGCATAGATCAGTGCCACACACTAGATTTTGGGCGTATTTTGGTCTGTTAGAAAAAAGTGCCTCCTAAAATTTTAAAGGAAGAAAGACATATATGTACAAAATAAGGGTTGATACAATGAAGGGATGGAAGATGACTGTAAAGATGAAAAGTATAAAAGATTTTATAAAAGGAATTTATAAGTTGTTTGAAAAATAAAGAAGATTAAAAAAAAGGAGATTATGTGATCAGGCAGGAGACTAGAACAAAGCCATACACTAGTGATTTAGGGTATATTTCGATATGTTAGAAGAAACTGTACCTCAAAATTTTAAAGAGAGAACAACTTATAAATATATGCCAAAAATAAGGGTAACTACTATGAAGGGATAAAATATGACTCTAAAAATGAAAAATAAAAAATGTTTTTTTTAAAAAAGGATTGATAAGATGTTGGTTGAAAAAGGGAAAAAGAAAAATTAAAAATAAAACAGTTAAAAAAATTAACTTTGATGAACTAATGAATCATGGTAAAAAAAAGCCAAGAATTCTATGTGCAGTATTCCCCTAGCGCTGGAGTTCTCCCGTTCTCCTTGATCGGTAAACTTGGTCTTGGCTTGCTGGCTGTTCGTGCTGATCTTCTGGGGGAGGGGCCCATTGCCGTGGTTCCCAAATATCTTTGCCGGAGGCTGAATTGCCCCGCCATTGTGAGTCCGGGCTAAGCAAGCTGCTCAGGTTTGCTCTCAGGAGCTTTTGTTCCCTGCAAGCTCTCGGTACAGCTTTCGAGGATCAGGGCGAAAATGGTGGCCTCCCAATCTCCGCCCGGAGGACCTGAGAACTCGGGACCCTGCTCCTCAGTGCGCCCCCAGAGAAAAGCAGTCACTCCCGTGTCCCCGGTCTCCGGCCGCACTCCGTGCTCACCCGGCCTGTGACCGAGCGTTTCTATCTCTGGCACCCGACCCCGTGTGGAGTCTCCAAACCCAGCAGATCCCTGCGGTGCGCTCCCGCGCCACTCCTCCCCGGGAAGGAAGGGGAGTCTCCCCAGCTCTGCCGCTTGTTGGGTCCCTGCTGGGGGAGCCGTGCCCCGACTGGGCCGCGGATCACAGTTTATGGCAACCCCGAGCTGAGAGCCCGCGCCTCCGCTCCGTCTCTGCAGCCGGCTTCCCCGCTGTGCTACCTGGGAGCTCTGCTGCACTCAGGCACCCCCGGTCTTTCTGTGACCCTAAGGGTTCTGAGACCACACTGTCCCGGGAGGATTCCACCCCCCCTTAGCCACTGGAGTGACGTCCCTCCGCCGAGCCAACTTCTAAAAGGTCCGATTTTGTGCTCCGCGGCTCTAGCACTTGCCAGAAGCGGCCGGCGGAGGCCCCCTCCCCCGCCGTCTATCCTCCCGAATATCGCCTTGGATTCACTTCTCCTCACGTCCTACCTTCCAGTAAGTGGTCGCTTCTCTGTTCAGAGAGTTGTTGCTACTCTCCTCTTCGATATCTTGTTGAGTTCGTAGGTGTTCAGAATGGTTTGATCCCTATTCAGCTGA
>NW_027403600.1:0-1581 GCF_003265705.2 Callorhinus ursinus
CCTTGAATCACAATGTTGGTTCCCCTGGCAGCCAGCCCCTCCCTTCTTAGGTGCAAAAGCTGTGTCATTAACATAATAAAAGACACTTAGGAAATTCCAAGGGTTTTAGGAACTCTGGGCCCGAAAAACCAAATATATATTTATAATTATAAATCATTGTATCGCACCAATGCACGTTCATAATATTTCTATTTGTATCCCCAATGCATAGCAAATCATTTAGCATATAGTCAGTACTCAATACATGTGAGCTAAAGTTTTACTAGACTTAAAACTACCCACCTGTAGGACACTTCACTGAACATCTTATCTTCAAACATCACTTAGATACCACCTTTCCCAGGTGGCTGACCATATCTTTATGGATGTGTCACAGGCATTGTTTGACCAAGTAGAAAGTTGTAGTGCAGCATTTTTCATGTTCTCCAGTAAGTCATTCCATCAGGTAGCCTTTGACAGTGCCAAAGCAAGAATAAATAAGCAATTGTTAAATGCTCCCCCTCAGGGAAGATATCTAGTGGAGATTTGCTTTAACATTGCTAAAATCTCAAAGAACAAAAAGCTTCTTTTTTATAAGCCTTTAGAAAAACTAAAGATCTGCCAGAAAAGGCACATCTGACAGACTGCCTTTGCCTCCTCCAAGGAAGAAACAAACCAGATCAAGAGTTTGGCACCTGTGCTCTCATCAAACCCCTCCTCCTCTTACCTCTAAATACAGAGCAGCAAAGCTTCCATAAGCTTCCAAAGTCAGGCCTGCTACCATTCCCTTAACCTGCAAGTGACCGGGTTAGGCCATATTAATGTTGGAAAAGACATTAGGATTCAAAGCCAACAGCTAAGAAAGAATTCTTGAGACGTCTTTTGTGCAAAAAGGTGGTGTTACTAAAGCATGGGGACAGGACCCGTGGGCAGGAAGAGCGGCCCTGGGGTCATGAGGAGGGGCCCAGTATATACTTTCAAGTTGGGAGGGGGTTAGTCTTTCCTTAGGTCTCTAAGGAGACTTACAGTCTCCTTAAGTCTCTAAGGAATTTTGGAAGCAAGGTTTCCAGGACCTTGAGGGAGCTAGCTATTGTTGGGAAAAGGTCATTTATTCCCATCTAAAAAAACCTTTGAGAACCTTCAGATGTGTATATGCTTGGGGAGTGATTGCCAACACATATCTTGGGGGGTTTAGAGATAAAAGGAAATTTCTCAAGGAATTTTTACATGTTAAAGAAGACTTACAGGATCCTGGGGGTCAGGCCAAGGTTGCCTTTTGCCCTTAGCAAAGTATTAATATCCAGGCAGTTAAGTCCCTAGAGGAATGCCACTCTGCCTATTTCAAGGACTTGTCAGTGACCTGTAAGTAGTAAGGAAATTTAATAATTTTTCCTCTCCCTTTGTTTCCCACATCAATACCCTGTAGTGATTTGTATATATAAAATGACTTAACCTTCTGCAATAGATGTCCAATGTGGCATTTGCCTGCCTGGCGTGCATTTCCCCTTTCTAAGTAGCAAGGTATGAGGTTCCATCAAAGAACCACCCTCCACTGTTTATGGGTTGAACCCATAATATGATTCCAGAGGTATATGGAGGACC
>NW_027403600.1:1591-2775 GCF_003265705.2 Callorhinus ursinus
GTGTTGAGAGCATTACAGCACAATTAGTAGTTGACCCAAGAAAATAGAATTATTTGCTGCCTTTGTGTAATGGATTCAAATGCTTAATATTATTCCTAGTGATTCTGAAGCTCCTTGCTCAGGCTGCTTCTCTATAGCATAAAATATAACTTTTTTTTTTTCATGTTTGAAGAGTCTTTTCCATTACAGAATTATGTAGCTGATGTACAATCTAGTTGCTGGCATATCCCATATCAGATAGAGTTGCTTTGGATCAACGTCACTTAATCCAAAGTAATAAAATTATCCTGGAATGATGAATTTAGAGAAGAAAAGAGAAACAGACTCAGGCTAGGTTACCTTATATACCCAAGGGAATTACAGAATTCAGAACCGGAATAAATGAAGATGTGGCAAGGATCAGTGAAATAATAGACCATTTCTGAACATTAAAAATATAAGTCTGGGGCACCTGGGTGGCTCATTCGAAGGCGTCTGCCTTCGGCTGGGATGGAGCCCAGCATCCCTGCTCAGCGGGAAGCCTGCTTCTCCCTCTCCCACTCCTCCTACTTGTGTTCCTGCTCTTGCTCTCCCTCGCTCTCTCTGTCAAATAAATAAATAAGATCTTAAAAAAAAAAGATAGAAGTGTCATGTTGAGTCTTCCAAATGAAAAGATCCCAAGGACCTAAAACAAATTAGTGAACATGCAGAAGAGCCTGCATCTGTTATGCGTTCCAGTGAGCTCATTCTTTCCAGAAATAATTTAGCATATATCTCCAAAAGATAAACATTTTTAAAAATAGTCACAATACCATCATTACATATAACACGTAACAATAACTTCTTAATATCTTTAAATATCCAGTGAGTGTTAAATTTTCCCAGATGGCCTCTTTTTCTTTCTTTGTACCTTGCCTTATTCTTATTCTCAAATTAGGATCCAAACAAACCCATCCCTTGCAGTTAGCTAATACCTCTTAAATCTCTCTGTCTATAGGTTCTCCATCCTCTCTTTAATTTTTTTGCTATTTCTTAGTTGATGATGTCAGAGTTTCCTATATTTTAAATATTGCTAATCACATCCCTGTGGTGCCATATAATGTGTATCTCTATAGGTTCAGTATTTTGGCTAGAAAACTCCACAAGTCGTGTCATCTGTTTCCATCAAGAGGTATAAGATGTCTGGTAGTTTCTCTTTTTGTGAT
>NW_027403601.1:0-2775 GCF_003265705.2 Callorhinus ursinus
GACCTGGCTCTAGTGATGATGAGCAGGCTGTCCTATCATTGCAGCCCTACTTCATCCCTCAGTCACTGAAACACTATTACTCACCCTAAAGGTATATACTCTACACACAGACACAGCATTGTGAAGACCACTTTGTTGAATATAGGCCACTTCCAAAATTACAGTCAACATTCCTAAAAGCAAATAAAACAAATCATTCTACACATTGCTTCTTTAGGGCAAAGCCTTTGAAAACAACCTTATTCAGAAAAGTGGTGCTCTGCATTTGGCTAGCTATTACTCTAGTCATGCGAGATCCATCTATAAGAAAGTAAGGAAGGAACAAATTAATAGTGGAAATATAAAAATTTGAAAATTATATTTGGATCTTATGAGTTTAACCAAATATTAGCTGACAGCTGCAACAGACCAAGATTTAATGAGCATTCCAATTATTTCAAACCTTATACTGTTCTTTGTAAAGGAAATAAATTCTCTAATACCACTGCTATCTCCTCTACGTAAATTGTTTACTGTGAGTCTATCCAAGGCCTGTGATTGCTACCTCCTAACTCTGCCACACGCGCCCAGGCACTCTGAGAGCTATACAGGACAGGGTGCACTTGAAAAAGTTCAAACAGCACTTCTCTGTGAGGTCTGGTTCAGAAGACCACAGAATCCACCAGAAGTGAACTTCCAAAACATTTTTCCACACTGAAGATGATAAATGGAACTCATGTGATCACAAATTCTACAGAGGCCACAAAATGTTAGAATAAACTGGCCTTTAGTGTTAGTGATTCATTAATACCTAAAATCTGTTTTTGTGTCTTAGTAAAATTAGCATTACTTCATCTGATAAAGGAATAAATCTACTTATAAAACTGGACTTTTGAATAGATTCAGAGCTTCTTTCTCAGATTTTCTTTTTAAATCAGCAAACCCATTTGAGGTAAAGAGGAAGCACCTATGTAGTTTGAAAATATTTTCTTTAGCTGTCTGCAAATTAACTGATTAATTCATACTCAATGCAGGAACACTGTATCAGTTCACACCAGACCCTGAGAGGGCACTGAGAAATCTGACAAGAGCAAAACCAGGAGTGTTCCCACTCTTGCTTTATGTATATTGAACATCAACATTGTAGATACATATAATAAATGTATACTACACCACGGGCATCTTTAGCAGAGGAGTTAAAGGACATATTATAACACTGTTTTAAACCACAAATGCTAGGGGCACCTGGTTGGCTCAATGGGTTGAGCGTCTGGCTCTTGGTTTTGGCTCGGGTCATGAGCTCAGGGTCATGGGGTCAAGCCCCCCCTGGAGCCCCACATTGGGTCCCGCACTCAGTGGGGAGTCTGCTTGAGATTTTCTCCCTCCCTCTGCCCTTATACCCGCCGCCCGCCCCCCATGCTCATATGTGTGCTATCTCTCTCTCAAATACATAAATCTTAAGAAAATAAACTGCAAATCCTAAATACCCTATTTCAAATACCCTAATTTATGAATTAATATCTATGATGTAACAATGGCACTTTACCACAGTGATTGGAGAACAGTCCACTTTTTTGCCAATTTTATGAATAATTTCCTTAACTAACTGTACAATGACATAACACATGCCTTTTTAGACAATGTACTGCACACAGTTATAAGACTATAGAACTAAGCTTAATCGTACTTTAATTAGAAAACTCACGTTTGTATTATGTTTCTGTTAAAGGAAAAACTGTGTTACTCTAATACTGTTAATGTAATGACTTTTGTTCAAGATTATGAAAAATTTGAAAAACTTCTCTCAAGACCATTTCATTTCAAATTTATACAACTTGTTTAGTCAGCTGACCAGAAAGAAAGGAAGTAAAAGGAAAATATTTGCCCAGATGAGGTAGAGAATGTTCACACGAATTCAACGCATAGTTCTCTTGGTTGTTCTGTTTCACAGGCCAGTGCAAAGTCCCAACGGACTCGTGAACACCGAAAGGAAAACCGGATCGTTTCATCCTTAACTGGGCCAAAACCAATTTTAAATCTGAGCTTAAATGAGCTTCTTCAATTCTTCTTCCAATAAGGCTCTGTCACTCCCATCTCCGGGTCAGGGAGTACTCACGTCTCTGCAGAGTACTTTGTCTTTGGTTCCATCCTGCTCATCCAAGGACCACCAACACAGCCATTTTGAGAAGGGGATGTAATCACTCTGCTGTTTTTACTCACAGGCATCACTGATTTCTGATTAGGCTTGCCGCCATCATATCCAGTGGTAATGTCCTGTATACGCAACACAACAAGTATCCCATACAATTTTGGATATTCTTTTGGAGAATAAAAACTGTGAAGCCTTTCAAATACACTTTTGATGTTAGTTGGATCACAACACAAGAAATAAGAAATCTTTGAAATATGATAACCATATTTTTCATAAATCTTAATCAGTTGCTCTTTCAATGTTACATTCATGGTTTCCAAGTAAGACCATCTCAGAACAACAGTGGCAGTACTCAACTCATCATTATGCAAAGGGAAGTTCCACACAGAAAACCAACCAACTCTTCAAATGCAAAAGGACTTCTTTCCCATTTTCCAGGAGGCCTTTGTCCCCCTGCTTGTTTTTTTATTTTTAAGATTTTATTTGAGAGCGAGAGACAGGGAGAGCATGATGGGGGTGGTGGGATCGGGGCAGAAGGAGAGGGAGAAGCAGACTCCCCCCAGAGGATGGAGCTGACATGCGGGGCTCGATCCTGGAACCCTGGGATCATGACCTGAGCCAAAGGCAGACGTTTAACTGACTGA
>NW_027403602.1:0-2774 GCF_003265705.2 Callorhinus ursinus
TGGGGGCACTAACTGCTAGGATAAATGAGGCAGAGAAGAGAATCAGCGATATAGAAGACCAAATGATGGAAAATAAAGAGGCTGAGAAAAAGAGAGATAAATAACTAATGGATCACGAGGGCAGAATTCGAGAGAGAAGCGATATGATAAGACAAAACAACATTGGAATAATTGGGATCCCAGAAGAAGAAGAGAGAGAGAGAGGGGCAGAAGGTATATTGGAGCAAATTATAGCAGAGAACTTCCCTAATGTGGGGAAGGAAACAGGCATCAAAATCCGGGAGGCACAGAGAACCCCCCTCAAAATCAATAAAAACAGGTCACACCCTGACATCTAATAGTAAAACTTACAAGTCTCAGAGACAAAGAGAAAATCCTGAAAGCAGCTCTGGAGAAGAGATCTGTAACCTACAATGGTAGAAACATTAGATTGGCAACAGACCTATCCACAGAGACCTGGCAGGCCAGAAAGGACTGGCATGATATCTTCAGAGCACTAAACGAGAAAAATATGCAGCCAAGAATACTATATCCAGCTAGGCTGTCATTGAAAATAGAAGGAGAGATAAAAAGCTTCCAGGACAAACAAAAACTAAAGGAATTTTCAAATACGAAACCAGCCCTACGAGAAGTATTGCAAGGGGTCCTCTAAGCAAAGAGAGAGCCTAAAAGCAGCAGAGATCAGAAAGGAACACAGACAATATACGGTAACAGTCACCTTACAGGCAATACAATGGCACTAAATTCATATCTTTCAATAGTTACCCTCAATGTAAATGGGCTAAATGCCCCAATCAAAAGACAGAGGCTATCAGATTGGATTCAAAAACAAGACCCATCAATATGCTGTCTGCAAGAGACTCATTTTAGACCCCAAGACACCCCCACATTGAAAGTGAGGGGGTGGAAAACCATTTACCATGCCAATGGACACCAAAAGAAAGCAGGGGTGGCAATCCTTATATCAGACAAATTAGACTTTAAAACAAAGACTGTAATAAGAGATGAAGAAGGACACTATATCCTACTTAAAGGGTCTATCCAACAAGAAGATCTAACAATTGTAAATATCTATGCCCCTAACATGGGAGCAGGCAATTATATAAGGCAATTAATAACAAAAGCAAAGAAACACATTGACAACAATACAATAATGGTGGGGGACTTTAACACCCCCCTGACTGAAATGGACAGATCATCTAAGCAAAAGATCAACAAGGAAATAAAGACTTTAAATGAAACACTGGACCAAATGGACTTCACAGACATATTCAGAACATTCCATCCCAAAGCAACGGAATACACATTCTTCTCTAGTGCCCATGGAACATTCTCCAGAATTGATCACATCCTAATCACAAATCAGGGCTCAACCGGTACCAAAAGACTGGGATTATTCCCTGCATATTTTCAGACCACAATGCTTTGAAACTAGAACTCAATCACAAGAGGAAAATCGGAAAGAACTCAAATACATGGAGGCTAAAGAGCATCCTACTAAGGAATGAATGGGTCAACCAGGAAATTAAAGAAGAATTAAAAAAATTCATGGAAACCAATGAAAATGAAAACACAACTGTTCAAAATCTTTGGGATGCAGCAAAAGCAGTTCTAAGAGGAAAGTATATAGCAATACAAGCCTTTCTCAAGAAACAAGAAAGATCTCAAATACACAACCTAACCCTACACCTAAAGGAGCTAGAGAAAATACAGCAAATAAAGCCTAAACCCAGCAGGAGAAGAGAAATCATAAAGATCAGAGCAGAAATCAATGAAATAGAAACCAAAAGAACAGTAGAACAGATCAACAAAACTAGGAGCTGGCTCTTTGAAAAAATTAACAAGATTGATAAACCCTTGGCCAGACTTATCAAAAAGAAAAGAGAAATGACCCGAATCAACAAAATCATGAATGAAAGAGGAGAGATCACAACCAACACCAAAGACATACAAACAATTATAAGAACATATTATGAGCAACTATATGCCAGCAAATTAGATAACCTGGAAGAAATGGATGCATTCTTAGAGATGTATCAACTACCAAAACTGAACCAGGAAGAAATAGAAAACCTGAACAAACCTATAACCACTAAGGAAATTGAAGCAGTCATCAAAAAACTCCCAACAAACAAAAGCCCAGGGCCAGATGGCTTCCCAGGGGAATTCTACCAAACATTTAAAGAAGAATTAATACCTATTCTCCTGAAACTGTTCTAAAAAATAGAAATGGAAGGAAAACTTCCAAACTCATTTTATGAGGCTACCATTCCCTTGATCCCCAAACCAGACAAAGCCCCATCAAAAAGGAGAATTACAGACCAATATCCTTGATGAACATGGATGCAAAAATTCTCACCAAAATACTAGCCAATAGTATCCAACAGTACATTAAAAGGATTATTCACCACGACCAAGTGGGATTTATCCCTGGACTGCAAGGTTGGTTCAACATCCACAAATCAATCAACGTGATAAAATACATTAACAAAAGAAAGAACAAGAATCATATGATCCTCTCAATAGATGCAGAAAAAGAATTTGACAAAGTACAGCATCCTTTCTTGATCAAAACTCTTCAGAGTATAGGGATAGAGGGTACATACCTCAATATCATAAAAGCCATCTATGAAAAACCTACAGCGAATATCCTTCTCAATGGGGAAAAGCTGAGAGCTTTTCCCCTAAGGTCAGGAACGTGGCAGGGATGTCCACTATCACCACTGATATTCAACATAGTATTAGAAGTCCTAGCCACAGCAATTAGACAACAA
>NW_027403603.1:0-2028 GCF_003265705.2 Callorhinus ursinus
GGGTGAGAGCACGCTGTGGGCCGGAGTGGCGGTCCCGGGAGTAGGGTGCGCCCTGGGTGGGAGTTGGGGGTCCTCGAAGGCGGCGGGGAGCGAGCTAATCCCGCGAACTCAGATGAGTTTTCTTTTTCCCTTGAAAGTCCTTCAACTGGCCGTATCCCCCAGCCCCGTGAACTCCCCAGGGCCCCGCTCACCCGAGTTTTTGTGGGATGGGTTGCGGACATTTCAGGGTTTGCCTCGTTCCCCTGGAAGAGTGCACGGAAGGACCGCACACAGTCCCCAACTTCAGTGGGATGCCCCCTGTCCCCTGGCACAGTGCAGGTAATGGACCTTGAGCAGCACCCCGAGTTCAGCAGGGTGTCCCCCGTTCCCCCAGGCACAGGTGTGGCGGTAACAAGCCCCAGGGCCGTCCTCCAACTTCAGCATTGTGCCCCATGTCCTCAGGGATGGTGGTAATGGGCTGTCAGGATGGTGCAGGAGGGTCCTCCAGGTGGGGGCCTGGAGGCTGGAGTAAACCAGACCCCACTCAAGTTGCATGAGGAACAGATGAGTTGAGGTGTTCATTTGGAAGAGTAATTTCGCTTTTCCAAAAATGTCAAGGTCATTGGTCTACTTTAGAATGAAGATAATTACTACTTAAACAAGTATGTGTTTCCCCTTCTCCCAGAAACCAAAGCAGGTGTGCAGGCCATAGGTCTGCCAGAGGTGCCTTCCCATCCCCACCTGACAGCACTTCTCTGCTCTGGCTCCACGAGGCCCGAAGTTTTGAACATCAGCATCTGAGTCAGTGATGCAGCTTGTCACAGGACGTCAGCATTCAGAGAAAGCAGCAGGTCCATTTGGCACAGTGTCATCTTCATGTAAGGACTGGAGGTAAAACTTCTCGTGAACCCCAAACCTCCTGGGCTTTCCTCTTTTCTCTAGTTGAGCCACGACATAAAACTTAAGTAGCTGTCAGCATTCTCCATTTGGTGCAGGAGTTACTTAATTTCCCTGCAGGTAGAAGATTGCAGGGGATCCCATTTTCTCTATTCACTTATTGCTTACAAAATATATTCTGAGCATCTGTTTCCTAGAAGTAACCTTTATTAGAAAGGGTGAAAATTACTCTTTGTGTGTTTTTAACATATCATTTGTTCCTTCATCTAACAGCGTTTGTTCAGTTGGGCCTAGGATATGGTTGAGTGGCCAGCATCTAGAGTTATTTGGCTTTTTGTCGTCAGATACAGACTTGGATGATGTCTTGTCATTTGTCAAAGGTGATGTTTCATAACTGATTAGTCTTTTCATCAGAAGAGTTACAATTAGGGTCGAGGGAAAAATCAAGATCATTCAAAGCAGCCTTTTACTGTTTAAAAGCTGAGCTTGACTTTCTAGTTTTTCTAAATGTGTCATCTAGATATTTTGACATGCCGATTTTCTCTGTAGTTTCTTTGGTGGTGGAGTCAGAAGGAGAGTCTTTGAGAATTCTGGATGCTGGTGGCATCAAGGGGCTTGGTGTCAGGAGACCTGGGTTGAGTTCTGGAACTGCTTGCCTGAGCCTAGGTAAGTCAGGTTATCCCACAGAGCTTCCATTGACTCCTTATGAAATTGCTGGAAGGTAATATCTATGGAAAGGCTTTTTCCACAGAAACTGTTCTGCCTAATGAAGAGCCATTAAAAATGAGGTGATTTGGGCTGTATTATTCTGTAAATAATAGTTTTACCCCCGCCCCCCGTCATAGGATATGGCATTTTATTGTACAAGGAGTCCTCAGAAGGCTGCAATGAAAGAATCAGATCTCAGAGCATGTCCATGTTCCACTGATCTGTTACTTACAGTTTGCCCAGGTGGGAAGGTAAGTGGAGAGAAATACGACAGAAGGGGAAAGTGGGTGTGGACCATTCATTAGGTAGCCTTCCACCTTTCTCATGAAAGCCTTGGGCCAGTGTCATTTTGGAAGTAGAGGGGGAATCCTGGAGCTCTGCAGCACATGGGGGAGTTCCAGGTCTGGGGAAAGCTGACAGGGGTCTCAGAGGAGAGCTGAGTGC
>NW_027403603.1:2038-2774 GCF_003265705.2 Callorhinus ursinus
CTAGGCCAGTACCATACAGTTTTGATGACCACAGCTTTGTAATCTAGCTTGAAATCCGGGTGTATGGTGACTCCTCTCTTCTTCTTTCTCCCTATTGCTCTGGGTATTTGGTGTCTTCTGTGATTCCATATGAATTTTAGGACTGTCTTCTATTTCTTTGAATAATGCCACTGGAATTCAGATAGGGATTTCATCACATCTGTAGATTGCTTTGGTTGCCATGGACATGTGAACATGATTAACTCTTCCGGTTAATGAGCAGGACGTACGCTTCCCTTTATTTGTGTCGTCCTCCGTTTCTTTGACTCATACATCCCCCCTCAACATACACGTGTTTTTCCTTCTTTTCCACCATGTGTTCAGTGTACCAGGTCTTTCTCATTCTTGGTTACTTTTATTCCTAGATTTTTTTTTCTTGATGCAATTGTAAATGGCATTGCTTTCTTATTTTCTCTTTGTGAAGGTTTGTCATCAGTACACAGAAATGCAACAAGTTGGGACACCTGTGTGGCTCAGTCGGTTAAGCATCTGTGTTTGGCTCAGGTCACAGTCCCGGGGTGCTGTCACTGAGACCCGCATCGGACTCCCTGCTCAGTGGGGAGTCTGCTTCTCCCTCTCCCTCTGCTGCTCACCCTGCTTGTGCTCTCTGTGTCAAATAAATAAATAAAATCTTTAAAAAAAGAAATGCAACAGGTCTCTGTATATTGACTTTGTATCCTGCAGCTTTACTGAATTT
>NW_027403604.1:0-2772 GCF_003265705.2 Callorhinus ursinus
AACATGGGAGCAGCCAATTATATAAGGCAATTAATAACAAAAGCAAAGAAACACATTGACAACAATACAATAATAGTGGGGGACTTTAACACCCCCCTGACTGAAATGGACAGATCATCTAAGCAAAAGATCAACAAGGAAATAAAGACTTTAAATGACACACTGGAACAGATGGACTTCACAGACATATTCAGAACATTCCATCCCAAAGCAACGGAATACACATTCTTCTCTAGTGCCCATGGAACATTCTCCAGAATTGATCACATCCTAGGTCACAAATCAGGTCTCAACCGGTACCAAAAGATTGGGATCATTCCCTGCATATTTTCAGACCACAATGCTTTGAAACTAGAACTCAATCACAAGAGGAAAGTCGGAAAGAACTCAAATACATGGAGGCTAAAGAGCATCCTACTAAAGAATGAATGGGTCAACCAGGAAATTAAAGAAGAATTAAAAAAATTCGTGGAAACCAATGAAAATGAAAACACAACTGTCCAAAATCTTTGGGATACAGCAAGGGCAGTCCCGAGAGGAAAGTATAGAGCAATACAAGCCTTTCTCAAGAAACAAGAAAGGTCTCAAATACACAATCAAACCCTACACCTAAAGGAGCTGGAGAAAGAACAGCAAATAAAGCCTAAACCCAGCAGGAGGAGAGAAATAATAAAGATCAGAGCAGAAATCAATGAAATACAAACCAAAAGAACAGTAGAACAGATCAACGAAACTAGGAGCTGCTTCTTTGAAAGAATTAACAAAATTGATAAACCCCTGGCCAGACTTATCAAAAAGAAAAGAGAAATGACCCAAATCAACAAAATCATGAATGAAAGAGGAGAGATCACAACCAACACCAAAGAAATACAAACAATTATAAGAACATATTACGAGCAACTCTATGCCAGCAAATTAGATAACCTGGAAGAAATGGGTGCATTCCTAGAGATGTATCAACTACCAAAACTGAACCAGGAAGAAATAGAAAACCTGAACAGACCTAAAACCACTAAGGAAATTGAAGCAGTCATCAAAAATCTCCCAAGAAACAAAAGCCCAGGGCCAGATGGCTTCCCAGGGGAATTCTATCAGACATTTAAAGAAGAATTAATACCTATTCTCCTGAAACTGTTCCAAAAAATAGAAACGGAAGGAAAACTTCCAAATTCATTTTATGAGGCCACCATTACCTTGATCCCAAAACCCGACAAAGATCCCATCAAAAAGGAGAATTACAGACCAATACCCTTGATGAACATGGATGCAAAAATTCTCACCAAAATACTAGCCAATAGGATCCAACAGTACATTAAAAGGATTATTCACCATGACCAAGTGGGATTTATCCCTGGGCTGCAAGGCTGGTACAACATCCACAAATCAATCAACGTGATACAATACATTAACAAAATAAAGAACAAGAATCATATGATTCTCTCAATAGATGCAGAAAAAGCATTTGACAAAGTACAGCATCCTTTCTTGATCAAAACTCTTCAGAGTATAGGGATAGAGGGTACATACCTCAATATCATAAAAGCCATCTACAAAAAACCTACAGCGAATATCATTCTCAATGGGGAAAAGCTGAGAGCTTTTCCCCTAAGGTCAGGAACGCGGCAGGGATGTCCACTCTCACCACTGCTATTCAACATAGTATTAAAAGTCCTAGCCACAACAATCAGACAACAAAAAGAAATCAAAGGCATCCAAATCGGCAAAGAGGAAGTCAAACTCTCACTCTTTGCAGATGATATGATACTTTATGTGGAAAACTCAAAAGACTCCACCCCAAAACTGCTAGAACTCATATAGGAATTCAGTCAAGTAGCAGGCTATAAAATCAATGCACAGAAATCAGTGGCATTCCTATACACCAACAACAAGACAGAAGAGAGACAAATCAAGGAGTTGATCCCATTCACAATTGCACCCAAAACCATTAGATACCTAGGAATAAATTTAACCAAAGAGGCAAAGGATCTGTACTCAGAAAACTATAAAATACTCAGGAAAGAAATTGAAGAAGACACAAAGAAATGGAAAAACGTTCTATGCTCATGGATTGGAAGAACCAACATTGTGAAGATGTCAATGCTACCTAGAGCAATCTACACATTTTGCAATCCCCATCAAAATACCATCCACTTTTTTCAAAGAAACGGAACAAATAATCCTAAAATTTGTATGGAACCAGAAGAGACCCCGAATAGCCACAGGAATATTGAAAAAGAAAAGCAAAGCTGGCGGCATCACAATTCTGGACTTCCAGCTCTATTACAAAGCTGTCATCATCAAGACAGTATGGTACTGGCACAAAAACAGACCCATAGATCAATGGAACAGAATCGAGAGCCCAGAAATGGACCCTCAACTCTATGGTCAACTTATCTTTGACAAAGCAGGAAAGAATGTCCAGTGGAAAAAAGACAGTCTCTTCAACAAATGGTGTTGGGAAAATTGGACAGCCACATGCAGAAGAATGAAACTGGACCATTTCCTTACACCACACACAAAAATAGACTCCAAATGGTTGAAAGACCTAAACGTGAGACAGGAGTCCATCCAAATCCTAAAGGAGAACACAGGTAGCAACCTCTTCGACCTCAGCCGCAGCAACTTCTTCCTAGAAACATCACCAAAGGCACAGGAAGCCAGGGCAAAAATGAACTATTGGGATTTCATCAAGATAAAAAGCTTTTGCACAGCAAAAGAAACAGTCCACAAAACCAAAAGACAACCGACAGAATGGGAGAAAATATTTGCAAA
>NW_027403605.1:0-2772 GCF_003265705.2 Callorhinus ursinus
GGGAATCCATCAGGCCCTGGACTCTTGTTTTTTGGGAGGTTTTTGATCACTGCTTCAATTTCGTTATTGGTTATTGGCCTATTCAAGTTGTCAGTTTCTTCCTGTTTCAGTCTTGGGAGTTTATAGGTTTCCAGGAAGGCGTCCATGTCATCCAGGTTGCTCAATTTATTGGCATATAGTTGTTGATAATAATTTCTAATAATTGTTTCTATTTCCTTGGTGTTAGTCATGATCTCTCCCCTTTCATTCATAATTTTATTAATTTGGGTCCTTTCTCTTTTCTTTTGGATAAGTCTGGCCAGGGGTTTATTGATCTTATTAATTCTTTCAAAGAACCAACTTCTAGTTTCATTGATCTGATCTACTGTGTTTCTGGTTTCTAATTCATTGATCTCTGCTCTAATCTTAATTATTTCTCTTCTAATGTGTGGCTTAGGCATCGTTTGTTGCTTTTTCGCTAGTTGTTTAAGGTGTAGAGTTAGTTGGCGAATTCGGGATTTTTCTGTTTTTTTGAGTGAGGCTTGGATGGCTATGTATTTCCCCCTTAGGACCGCCTTTGCAGTATCCCATAGGTTTTGGACCGATGTGTTTTTGTTCTCATTGGTTTCTATGAATTGTTTAAGTTCTTCCTTGATTTCCTGGTTGACCCAAACATTCTTGAGCAGAGTGGTCTTTAGCTTCCAAGTGTTTGAATTTCTTCCAGATTTTTTCTTGTGATTGAGTTCTGGTTTTAAAGCATTATGGTCTGAGAATATGCAGGGAATCATCTCAGTCTTTTGGTATTGGTTGAGACCTGATTTGTGATCCAGTATGTGGTCTATTCTGGAGAAAGTTCCATGTGTGCTTGAGAAGAATGAGTATTCTGTAGTTTTAGGGTGGAATGTTCTGTATATAACTATGAGGTCCATCTGGTCCAGTGTGTCATTCAAAGCTCTTTTTCTTTGTTGATTTTCTGCTTAGATGATCTGTCCGTTGCTGAGAGTGGAGTATTGAGGTCTCCTACAATTAACGAATTGTTATCAATATGACTCTTTATTTTGGTTAACTGTTGGCTTATGTAGATGGCTGCTCCCATGTTGGGGGCGTAGATATTTACAATTGTTAGATCTTCTTCTTTTTTTTTTTTTTTGAAGATTTTATTTATTTAATTGACAGAGAAAGAGAGAGACAGAGAGAGGGGGAACACAAGCAGGGGGAGTGGGAGAGGGAGAAGCAGGCTTCCCGCCGAGCAGGGAGCCCGATGCGGGGCTCGATCCCAGGACCCTGGGATCATGACCTGAGCCGAAGGCAGTTGTTTAACCAACTGAGCCACCCAGGCGCCCCAATTGTTAGATCTTCTTGTTGGATAGACCCTTTAAGAATGATATAGTGTCCTTCTGTGTCTCTAACTACAGTCTTTAGTTTAAAATCTAATTTGTCTGATACAAGAATTGCTATCCCAGCTTTCTTTTGAGGTCCATTGGCATGGAAGATGGATCTCCATCCCTTCGCTTTCAGTTTGGATGTATCTTTAGGTTCAAAATGAGTCTCTTGTAGACAGCATATGGATGGGTCTTGTCTTTTATTCAATCTGTAACCTTGTGCCATTTTATGGGAGCATTTAGGCCATTCACGTTGAGAGTGATTATTGAAAGATACGAATTTATTGTCATCATGTTGCCTGTGAAGACCTTGTTTTTATAGATTGTCTCTGTAAATTTCTGTTCTATATCACTCTTGGGGTCTTTCTCCTTTTATAGAATCCCCCTTAATATTTCTTGCAGGACTGGCTTGGTGGTCCCATATTCTTTCAGTTTCTGCCGGTCTTAGAAGCTCTGCATCTCTCCATCCATTCTAAATGACAGCCTTGCTGGAGAAAGTATTCTTGGCTGCATGTTCTTCTCATTTAGTACCCTGAATATGTCTTGCCAGCCCTTTCTGGCTTGCCAGGTCTCTGTAGATAGGTCTGATGTTCCTCTCTCTGTACATAAGGAATCTCTTCCCCCTAACTGCCCTTAAGATGGTTTCCTTGGTTCTAAAGATTTGAAGTTTTACTATTACATGCCAGGGTGTTGGCCTCTTTTTCTTGATCTTGGGAGGGGTCTTCTCTGCCTCTAGGACATGAATGTTTGTATCATTCCCCAGATTAGGGAAGTTCTCAGCTATGATTTGCTCAAATATATCTTCTAGTCTTCTCTCTCTCTCTCCACCCCCCTCAGGGGTCCCAGTAATTCTGACATTGGAACATTTCATGGTGTCACTTATTTCTCTGATTCTATTTTCATGGATTCTGAGTTGTTTTCCCCTGGCCTCTTCTTTTCCTGTTTTGTCTATTAATTGGTCTTCTAAATCACTAATTCATTCTTCTGCCTTGCTTACCCTAGCTGTTAGATTATCTAGATTAGATTGGATCTCATTGATAGCATTTTTAAGTTCTGCCAGTTAAGCTTTCATTTCTGCCCTTAGAGACTCTGTGTTGCCATTAATTGATTTCTCCATTCTAGCTATCATCTTCACAATTGCTACCCTGAATTCCAGCTCTGACATCTTGGTTATATCTGAATCCATTTGTAAATCTGTGGCATAAGTCATAGTCTCTGAGTCTTTCCTATTTTGGGGGTTCCTCCTCCTTGTCATTCTGTTGAGTGGTGGTTGAGGGAATGTACAGAGTCCAAATTATTGACCACAACCCAAGCAAGATGCACCTGTTTTCTAGGGACCTTAGGGTTGCTGGCCTCTTGTTTTCCCAGCCTGTCTTCTGGGGGAGGGGCCTGCCGTGCTGTTACTCAGGCA
>NW_027403606.1:0-1264 GCF_003265705.2 Callorhinus ursinus
CATGTCACACTGGCTTTGTCCCCAGGGCTGGGGGTTGTCAGAGTATCCACCCTCCGAGGCTGTAGGCTGACAGTGACTGGCAGTAGAGGAGGTGCACCTGATGCAGGAGAGAACCCTCAGGCAGAGAGGAGGGAGCAGATGCTCCCCCAGCAGCTGGAGGAACTCAGGGTATCTACCCTGCCAGGCTGCAGGATGGCAGGGGCTGGCAGGGGAGGAGGCACCTGGTGAAGGAGAGAACCCTCAGCAGAGAGGAGGGGGCAGGTGCTCCCCCAGCAGCTGGAGGAATTCGGGTTAGCCACCCTCCCAGGCTGCAGGATGGCAATGGCTGGCAGGGAAGGAGGCACCTGGTGTAGGAGAGAGCCCTCAGGCAGAGGGGGGAGGCAGGCTCTCCCCTAGCAGCAGGTGCACTGGGGCAGGCTGAGGGGTCATCCGTGGACAGCAGTGCCTGAAACTGGGGTCTCCACACAGACCCCCCTCCTCAGGCTCAGCACAAGCTTGTCTGGATGGCCTTTGTCTCCCAAATACAAAGTCTGGCCCAGGACCCTCCTCAAGCCCCAACTCCCAATCCTTTGTGCTCAGCTCAAGTGACAAGAAATGCCCAATAGTTTAGGTGGTGTTGGGTGCACAGGGACATTTGCTTTTCTGGCCCATGCTGTAACATTGCTGGCATTTTAAAGATCTCAGGGCTTTGATTCGAAAACAGTAGGATGCCACGGACCCCAGTTGGCTTTCTGGAAACCTGCCTCTGGGCCTTGTAGCCCTCCCATCCCACCAGTTCTGCTCAGAATCCCTCCAGGTCACAGACCCACAGTCTTGGCTCCTCAGATGCCCAGACAAAGCACCTTCAAAACGCGATCCCAGTGGGGCAGCAGGACACACTGCGGATTCCAGCAAATCTGCCGCCCAGAAACTGAGGGTACTGCTGGACGAGTCATCTGAAAACAGCCATGTCAGCTTTCCAGGAAGATACCAGAGGCACAGGAGTAACTGAGGAGCATCTGAAGGTCAGGTAGGGGCCGTCAGAGCTTCCAGAACTTTCTTCCCTAAAGCTCCTCATTCCTCAGCTTTTCTTCCAGTGACTCTGCTTTGTTTCTATTTGCCCCAACTGTTATCCATTGCCTTAGGCAGCAGAGACTCACGTATTCTTTTAAATCTTTTGGACATTGAATGTCCTCCAGTAGCCACTTCACTACTGGGAAAGTTGGTAGCAAACAAGGAGTCCCAGAGGACTCCAAGGGTCTGGACTTGGTGTTTCCCTCTCCTG
>NW_027403606.1:1364-2772 GCF_003265705.2 Callorhinus ursinus
TGGACATTGAATGTCCTCCAGTAGCCACTTCACTACTGGGAAAGGTGGTAGCAAGCAAGAAGTCCCAGAGGACTCCAAGAGTCTGGACTTGGTGTTTCCCTCTCCTGAGATGGGGACACCTGTGGGAGGTGTAGGTGGTCAGCTGGGGGAGGGGGTCAGGCACCTGATGTGGACAGATAGGGTATAGGTGAGGCCGGAGGCCCCCGGGGTATGTACCTGGCATCCGGACTGAACAGGTCTTCAAAGCTGCAGACTGGCTGGGATTATCTTCAAGCTGAGGAGGAAGGTAAGGGGAGCAGAGGGGACTGAGGAGGTTCGGCTCAGCCAGGAGAGGGCTGAGCCACACTTTGGGGGGAAAGTGGGTCAGGTTCAGGCTCACAGGGACAGACCTTGAGGCCATTATGCCATGTGAAATAAGCCAGTCCCTAAAGGACCGACACCGGAGGATCCCACTTGTGAGGGATGGAGAGCACTCCAATTCACAGAGGTGGAAGGAGCTGCTGGGTGCCGGGGCTGGAGAAGGGGAATGGGGGGTTAGGGTCCGTGGGTACAGGTTCAGTTTGGGATGATGAAAATATTGTGGCGATGGATGGAGGTAGCCGGTGCAGTACAGGGAATATACTTATTGCCACTGAAATGCGCTTCATGGTATCAGCTGTATGTCCATTATACCACAATACAAAAGAAGTGAGTCAGGACGTCAGGGCCATCGTGCTTCCCTGGAGGGCCCAGGAGCAGGGTGCCTGTATCTTAGTTCTCACTCTCATGCTCTGCCCCTTGTTGGGTGACTGAGCTCAGTAAATGCTTCCTAAGGCACAGTGCAGGCAGATGATCCAGAGAAAGTGCACAAGTTCAAATCCACTGGTGGGCACTGAGGAATCCCAAGGGGACAGAGCGAGTGCCCACATTTCACAAACATCAGCACAGAAATATCCATTTGAAAGTCAGGGTTCGCTGGGATGGACATGCAGTTTTCTCCTGCTTTGAATCCTTTCCAGGGTTCCAAATGGTGTGGTTTCCTTCTGGATGGCATGCTGATTCTTCCAGTATTGCTCAAATGTCACCTCTATGGGACTTTTGAGTCAGGCTGCTGGGTAAAGAATCCTCAGAAGCCAGCTTAGGCTTTGGGTTAGGGCTTTGTATCCTGGAAGCCCCAATCTGCCAACAATGTTGGGAGCTTCCGGGGGGCTTGGTTGAGGGCATGGTTCAGGGTGTGTGTCCAGCTCAGACTTGCTGCCAAGGGGCCACTGAAATTAGGGGTTCGTTGGGATGGCCATGCAGACTTCTCTTCTTTTCAGTCCTTCCCAGACTTCCTAATGGCAGGGTTTCCTGCTAGGTGGCAGCCTGTGTTTTCTGGCATTGCTTTGTGACCCCAATCCATGGGGATTTGGAACCAGGCTTCTGGGGA
>NW_027403607.1:0-2771 GCF_003265705.2 Callorhinus ursinus
ATGACCCTGAGGCCATGGGCTTCCATGGCCTCTGCCCTCTCGATACCTCCGCAGGGTCAGGCCGTGCAGCAGGGGACCCTCATGCTCAGAGCAGCTAAACCACAGGAAGCAGCCACTGCTCTCAGCCCTGGACGTTGCACCTGGGAAGCAGGCACACCTACAGCTTTGTGCCCACATTCTTACTCCTGTGCCACCGAAAGTTAGCGCCCTTGGGCAGCTTCGGCTGGGGTGCCTGTGTCGGCCTGGCATGCCGGGGGGAGGCCTCAGGCGTCGCTCTGCTGGCCACATCACCAGGGTGCTTTCTTCAAGGACCGTAGGGCACACGGACTCCAACGCGCAGGTCAGGCCAGGCGGAGATGTGTGTGATGACAGCCTCCAGGGGGACCTGCGTAGGTGGGAGGGCGTGGAAGGATCTGATGCCAGGACTCCCGCAGGAGGTGAAACTAGGTGTTGGGGTTTCGGGAAACACAGCACAGACTGCGGACCTGGACTTCGTTTCAACCCACCCTGGGCACGGATAATGTGGCCGCCTGCCGAGAACAGATCCCTCGGCAGCTCCCGGGACACGTTACAGTGAGGCAAGTAGAACCGCAAGGAGAGAGGTTGATGCCTTCTCAATTAAG
Source organism: Callorhinus ursinus (assembly GCF_003265705.2). NCBI lineage: Eukaryota > Metazoa > Chordata > Mammalia > Carnivora > Otariidae > Callorhinus > Callorhinus ursinus. Next base: position 624 of record NW_027403607.1, read on the forward strand.
CTTGAACGCGCTCCCCCTGCCCATCAAGGATCCCTCCGCTGATCGGCCCCGAAGACCAGTGAGTGAGCTCGGGACAGGCTTCCCCAACCCACTGTCCACCTGGTCTCCGTGGAGCTGGCTCCCTGTCCCGTGGGTTTCGCTGGCGCTGGGCCGCTCCTTCTGCTCATACCGGGGGCAGCGCGCTCCCGCCGGCCTGACTTGGGGGCAGAAGGGGGTGGCCGCAGAGGCCGGGCGGGTGGAGGGGCTGCGGGGCTCTTGAAGACAGTGGGGCCGTGGCACCGAGCGGGAAGGGACGCCCTGTAGGCAGAGGGAAGGCTCCAGAGCCATTCCGATAAAATCGTTCTGGAGGCACAGAGTCTTCCCACTGAATGAGAGCATGAACAATCCTGTCACCAGAAAAAACTGTCTTAATTAGAATATCACCTATTTTCAGAGCCTAAAGAAACAAGGATCTGCTATGTGCAGCAGGAGTAATAAATACTCCAGTTTAGATTTTCAAGGTCCAAAAGACCTTTAGATGAAATGTCATCATTCCAGACTACTGTCATGACAATAAGCTCCCGTTCGGCCTTTCAGAGTCAGTGCAATTATGCCACTGACAGGTGGTCAACAGGCTCCTGCCTGCTGGGGCTTCTCCTCCCAGAGCACGGCTGCCAGGCCCCAGGGTCGCGCACCGCATGGGGACAAGCCCTCAGGGAAGAGTCAGCCCCAACCTCAGGGGTCCACAGTCCAGTGGGGAGACAGGCACAGTTCCCATCATCACACGACTGACTGTGGAGGTCTCAGTGTCACAAGTGCTGAGAAGGGGAAGGCTCCCAGGGCTGTGGGGGAGGAGGCAGGAGGGGACTGATCTAGGCTGGGTGGGGGCCAGGGTCAGGAAGTCTTCTTTATGGAGTGGCACCTGGGATGAGACCCCTCGGATGAACGGGCGATGGTAGAAGGGATGGTTTGCCGGGGGGAGCAGAAATGCAGGTGGAACAGCATGTGCAAAGGGCCTGTGGTGGGAAGGTGAGTGGGCTGGAGCCACAGTGGCTGTGTGATGAGGCTGGGGTGGGGTCTTTCCGGACAATTATGACATGAGAGTAATAGCTTTCCATCTGAGCTTTTAAATAAATAAATTGTATTTAAAGTCAGGTCATCGATAGAAATTTTGAAGTCAACTATAGTTTTAAAAGTAATTTCATTTCACCATTCATGTATGGTAATCTTGGTGAAGGGTTTAATCAAAATGTAGAGGAATTCAATTATTTTTTAAAAACCCTGCATTTTGGGCTGCTCAAAGGGATAGAAAAATCTCATTTAAAATGTCCAACTTTAATAATATAAAAATAAGACTATTCCAGTAATTACAAAAATCATATTTAGCAATTGGTTTAGTATATTTTTAAATTTTATTGTGATGAAACATTTTCTCCATTCATTATGCTTTGGGGAGACACTTGTCAGAGGCTGTGAAAAATACATTTCTTCTCACCTCCAGACTCTATCGGGGCCCCAGACCAAGGCTCATTGGTCTGTGAGTCAGAAGGTCACCTTTCCAGAGATGGGGGCGGGTCCTCGTCACCTGAGCACCTGGGGACGCACTTCAGGACAGGGGGACGTCTAGAGAGTCCCACACAGAAGAGATATAACATCTCACCATATTTGCACCAGGTGAATAAACTGGTCAAGGGAAAGTAAAGTTTAAGTGGCATTTCTTTCCACTTCAAAGGCTTCAGAGATTTGGGTTTAAACCTTGTGTGAGAGGGATAGCCTGAGGCCAGGACCCAGACAACCCGAGCCCCCTGCCAGTTCCCAGCCATTTCCCAGGATGCCAGCCCCCGTGAGGTCCGGGGCGGGGCTGCATGGGGAGGCCTGACACCCACGTCTTTAAGGCTGACCGGTGGGCGCCATCACATGGGCACACGCGGGTCTCAGGGCCCCCACTGGGACTGAGGGCGCAGCAGGAAGATTTCCTATGGGACAGAGGCCTGGAGCTCTGGGAAGCTTGGAACAGGTGAATCAGAACTCGGGGAAGGGACTCTGGTGTCAGCTCAGACAGAACCGGCTCACAGAGGCCACACTGGAGCTGGGGCCTGAAGGGTCGCGCACCGCATGGGGTGGTATCGAGAGGGCAGAGGCCATGGAAGCCCATGGCCTCAGGGTCAT
>NW_027403608.1:0-2771 GCF_003265705.2 Callorhinus ursinus
ATTTGGATGCCTTTGATTTCTTTTTGTTGTCTGATTGCTGTCGCTAGGACTTCAAATACTATGTTCAAGAGCAGTGGTGAGAGTGGACATCCCTGCCGCATTCCTGACCTTAGGGGAAAAGCTCTCAGCTTTTCCCCATTGAGAATGATATTGGCTGTAGGTTTTTCATAGATGGCTTTTATGATATTGAGGTATGTACCATCTATCCCTATACTCTGAAAAGTTTTGATCAAGAAATGATGCTGTACTTTGTCAAATGCTTTTTCTGCATCTATTGAGAGGATCATATGATTCTTGTTCTTTCTTTTGTTAATGTATTGTATCACGTTGATTGATTTGCGGATGTTGAACCAGCCTTGCAGCCCAGGGATAAATCCCACTTGGTCATGGTGAATAATCCTTTTAATGGACTGTTGGATCCTATTGGCTAGTATTTTGGTGAGAATTTTTGCATCCCTGTTCATCAAGGATATTGGTCTGTTATTCTCCTTTTTGATGGGGTCTTTGTCTGGTTTTGGGATGAAGGTAATGGTGGCCTCATAAAATGAGTTCCGAAGTTTTCCTTCCATTTCTATTTTTTGGAACAGTTTCAAGAGAATAGGTATTAATTCTTCTTTAAATGTCTGATAGAATTCCCCTGGGAAGCCATCTGGCCCTGGGCATTTGTTTCTTGGGAGATTTTTGATGACTGCCTCGATTTTCTTAGTGGTTATAGGTCTGTTCAGGTTCGATTTTGGTAGTTGATACATCTCCAGGAATGCATCCATTTCTTCCAGGTTATCTAATTTGCTGTTTTAGAGTTGCTCATAAGATGTTCTTATAATTGTTTGCTTTTCTTTGGTGTTGGTTGTGATCTCTCCTCTTTCATTCATGATTTTGTTGATTTGGGTCATTTCTCTTTTATTTTTGATCAGTCTGGCCAGGGGTTTATCCATCTTGTTAAATCTTTCAAAGAACCAGCTCCTACTTTCGTTGATCTGTTCTACTGTTCTTTAGGTTTCTAGTTCATTGATTTCTCCTCTGATCTTTATTATTTCTCTTCTCCTGCTGGGTTTAGGCTTTATTTGCTGTTCTTTCTCCAGCTCCTTTAGGTGTAGGGTTAGGTTGTGTATTTGAGACCTTTCTTGTTTCTTGAGAAAGGCTTGTATTGCTATATACTTTCCTCTCAGGACTGCCTTTATTGTATCCCAAAGATTTTGAACAGTTGTTTTTTTCATTTTCATTGGTTTCCATGAATTTTTTAAATTCTTTAATTTCCTGGTTGACCCATTCATTCTTTAGTAGGATGCTCTTTAGCCTCCATGTATTTTAGTTCTTTTTGACTTTCCACTTGTGATTGTGTTCTAGTTTCAAAACATTGTGGTCTGAAAATATTCAGGGAATAATCCCAATGTTTTGGTACCCGTTGAGACCTGATTTGTGACCTACGATGTGATCAATTCTGGAGAATGTTCTATGGGCACTAGACAAGAATGTGTATTCTGTTGCTTTGGGATGGAATGTGCTGAATATGTCTGTGAAGTCCATTTGGTCCAGTGTGTCATTTACAGTCTTTATTTCCTTGTTGATCTTTTGCTTTGATGATCTGTCCATTTCAGTCAGGGGGGTTTTAAATTCCCCCACTATTATTGTATTGTTGTCAATGTGTTTCTTTGCTTTTGTTATTAATTGCCTTATATAATTGGCTGCTCCCACGTTAGGGGTATAAATATTTACAATTGTTAGGTCTTTTTGTTGGATAGACACTTTAAGTAGGATATAGTGTCCTTCTTCATCTCTTATTACAGTCTTTCTTTTAAAATCTAATTTGTCTGATATCAGGATTGCCACCCCCGTTTTCTTTTGGTGTCCATTAGCATGGTAAATGGTTTTCCATACTCTCCTGTTCAATCTGTGGGTGTCTTTGGGTCTAAAATGAGTCTCTTGCAGACAGCATATGGATGGGTCTTGTTTTTTAATCCAATCTGATAGCCTGTGTCTTTTGATTGGGGCATTGAGCCCATTTACATTCAGGGTAACTATTGAAAGGTATGAATTTAGTTCCATTTTATTTCCTGTAAGGTGACTGTTAGTGTATATTGTCTGTGTTCTTTTCTGATCTATGCTGCTTTTAGGCTCTCTTTTTGCTTAGAGGACCTCTTTCAATATTTCTTGTAGGGCTGTTTTTGTGTTTGCAAATTCCTTTAGTTTTTGTTTTTCCTGGAACCTTTTTATCTCTCCTTCTATTTTCAATGATAGCCTAGCTGGATATAGTATTCTTGGCTGCATATTTTTCTCGTGTAGTGCTCTGAAGCTATCATGCCATTCCTTTCTGGCCTGCCAGGTCTCTGTGGATAGGTCTGTTGCCAATCTAATGTTTCTATCATTGTCGGTTACATATCTCTTCTCCCGAGCTGCTTTCAGGTTTTTCTCTTTGTCTCTGAGACTCGTAAGTTTTACTATTAGATGTTGGGGTGTTGACCTATTATTATTGATTTTGAGAGGGGTTCTCTGTGCCTCCAGGATTTTAATGCCTGTTTCCTTCCTCACATTAGGGACGTTCTCTGCTATAATTTGCTCCAATATACCTTCTGCCCCCCTCTCTCTCTCTTCTTCTTCTGGGATCCCAATTATTCTAATGTTGTTTCGTCTTATCGTATCACTTATCTCTCGAATTCTGCCCTCGTGATCCTGTAGTTGTTTCTCTCTCTTTTTCTCAGCCTCTTTATTTTCCATCATTTGGTCTTCTATATCGCTGATTCTCTCTTCTGCCTCATTTATCCTAGCAGTTA
>NW_027403609.1:0-1377 GCF_003265705.2 Callorhinus ursinus
CTTTGCTTTTCTTTTTCAACATTCCTCTGGCTATTTAGGGTCTTTTCTGGTTCCATACAAATTTTAGGATTATTTGCTCCATTTCTTTGTAAAAAGTGGATGGTATTTTGATAGGGATTGCATTGAATGTGTACATTGCTCTAGGTAGCATTGACATCTTCACAGTATTTGTTCTTCCAACCCATGAGCATGGAACGTTTTTCCATCTCTTTGTGTCTTCCTCAATTTCTTTTATGAGTATTTTATAGTTTTCTGAGTACAGATTCTTTGCCTCTTTGGTTAGATTTATTCCTAGGTATCTTATGGTTTTGGGTGCAATTGTAAATGGGATCGACTCCTTAATTTCTCTCTCTTCTGTCTTGTTGATGGTGTATAGGAATGCCACTGATTTCTCTGCATTGATTTTATATCCTGCCACTTTACTGAATTCCTGTATGAGTTCTAGCAGTTTTGGGGTGGAGTCTTTTGGGTTTTCCACATAAAGTATCATATCATCTGCAAAGAGTGAGAGTTTGAGTTCTTCTTTGCCGGTTCGGATGCCTTTTATTTCTTTTTGTTGTGTGATTGCCGTGGCTAGGACTTCTAGTACTATGTTGAATAGCAGTGGTGATAGTGGACATCCCTGCCACGTTCCTGACCTTAGGGGGAAAGCTCCCAGTTTTTCCCCATTGAGAATGATACTCGCTGTAGGTTTTTCATAGATGGCTTTTATGATATTGAGGTATGGACCCCCCCATGCCTATACTCTGAAGAGTTTTGATCAAGAAAGGATGCTGTACTTTGTCAAATGCTTTCTCTGCATCTATTGAGAGGATCATATGGTTCTTTTTCTTTCTTTTATCAATGAATTGCATCACATTGATTGATTCGCGGATGTTGAAGCAACCTTGCCGCCCAGGGATAAATCCCACTTGGTCGTGGTGAATAATCCTTTTAATGTACTGTTGGATCCTATTGGCTAGTATTCTGGTGAGAATTTTTGTATCCATGTTTATCAAGGATATTGGTCTGTAATTCTCCTTTTTGATGGGGTCTTTGTCTGGTTTTGGGATCAAGGTAATGGTGGCCTCATAAAACAAGTTTGGAAGTTTTCCTTCCATTTCTATTTTTTGGAACAGTTTCAGAAGAGTAGGTATTAATTCTTCTTTAAGTGTTCGGTAGAATTTCCGTGGGAAACCATCTGGCCCTGGGCTCTTGCTTGTTGGGAGATTTTTGATGACTGCTTCAATTTCTGTAGCGGTTATAGGTCTGTTCAGGCTTTCTATTTCTTCCTGGTTCAGTTTTGGTAGTTGATACATCTCTAGGAATGCATCCATTTCTTCCAGATTATCTAATTTGCTGGCGTATAGTTGCTCATAATATGTTCTTTTTTTTTTT
>NW_027403609.1:1477-2770 GCF_003265705.2 Callorhinus ursinus
GAGGGAGAAGCAGACTCCCTGCTGAGCAGGGAGCCCGATGTGGGACTTGATCCTGGGACTCCGGGATCATGACCTGAGCCGAAGGCAGTCGCTTAACCAATTGAGCCAACTCAGGAGCCCCATAATATGTTCTTATAATTGTTTGTATTTCTTTGGTGTTAGATGTGATCTCTCTTCTTTCATTCATGATTTTATTTATTTGGGTCATTTCTCTTTTCTTTTTGATACCTCTGGCTAGGGGTTTATCAATCTTGTTAATTCTTTCAGAGAACCAGCTCCTAGTTTCCTTGATCTGTTCTACTGTTCTTTTGGTTTCTATTTCATTGCTTTCTGCCCTGATCTTTATTATTTCTCTTCTCCTGCTGGGTTTAGGCTTTATTTGCTGTTCTTTCTCCAGCTCCTTTAGTTGTAGGGTGAGGTTGTGTATTTGAGACCTTTCTTGTTTCTTGAGAAAGGCTTGTATTGCTATATACTTTCCTCTCAGGACTGCCTTCGCTGCATCCCAAAGATTTTGAACATGTGTTTTCATTTTCATTGGTTTCCATGAATTTTTTTATTTAAAAAATTTTTTTTAATTTCTGTTTTTTTAAAGCTTTTATTTATTTATTTGACAGAGACAGAGATTGCAAGAGCAGGAATACAAGCAGTGGGAGTGGGAGAGGGAGAAGCAGGCTTCCCCCCGAGGAGGGAGCCCGATGTGGGACTTGATCCCAGGACCCTGGGATCATGACCTGAGCTGAAGGCAGACGCTTAACGCCTGAGCCACCCAGGCGCCCTCCATGAATTTTTTTAATTCTTCTTTAATTTCCTGGTTGACCCATTCATTATTTAGTAGGGTTCTTTTTAGCCTCCATGTATTTGAGTTCTTTCTGACTTTCCTCTTGTGATTGAGTTCTAGTTTCAAAGCATTGTGGTCTGAAAATATGCAGGGAATGATCCCAATCTTTTGGTACCGGTTGATCCCTGATTTGTGACCTAGGATGTGATCAATTCTGGAGAATGTTCCATGGGCACTAGAGAAGAATGTGTATTCTGTTGCTTTGGGATGGAATGTTCTGAATATGTCTGTAAAGTCCATTTGGTCCAGTGTGTCATTTAAAGTCTTTATTTCCTTGTTGATGTTTTGCTTAGAGGATCTGTCCATTTCAGTCAGGGGGGTGTGAAAGTCCCCCACTATTATTGTATTGTTGTTGATGTGTTTCTTTGCTATTGTTATTAACTGGCTTATATAATTGGCTGCTCCCATGTTCGGGGCATAGATATTTACAATTGTTAGATCTTCTTGTTGGATAG
>NW_027403610.1:0-2769 GCF_003265705.2 Callorhinus ursinus
AGGGCAGGATATAGAGAAAAATAGCTTTAGAGGTGCCAAGTAGGCCGTGATGTGTGTGCGGCACTTTTGGGAGCAGTTGAGGACAGGGCTGTACTTGATTATTCTATTTGACTGATCCTAGGAGAAGCATCGAAGCAGGAGAGGAACTGAGAGGAAACAATGGACTCATGTATTTCTATTTATGAGTGAGGAGGCCTTCCTAAATATGACGTAACACCCAAATTCATGAAAAAAAAAAAAAACTGGTCTGACCAGAAAAATACTAAAACCTTGGTATGGCAAGAACATCTCTCCCCACACCATCCATACCCCATACACACACTCACTCATCCTAAACAAGATTTGAAGGCAAATGACAAACAGGAAAAAAATATTTGCAGCACATGACAGAGTTAGTATTACAAACACACACACACACTCACACACAAGAACATTAACATGTGGGGCACCTGAGTGGCTGAGTCAGTTGAGCTTCTGACTCTTGATTTAAGCTCAGGTCATGAGGGTCTCAGGGTTCTGAGATTGAGCCTCTTATTTAAAAAAATATTTATACGCCTATGATAAAGATGTCACTTCAGTAATACCTGCCAACCTTTTTATTATACAGGAACTAAAAAGTAAATTTAACAATACCTCTTGCATAAAAGAAAGATCTCACGGAAACCACCAAGCCTTAGATCCTATTCTAACACGTATATCTCACAAAACAGTAGCAAGGGCAGAAAGAAGGGATAAATTCAACCATGAAAAGTATACAGAAAATCAGGCTCCCACTTTTGTACAGGGAGAAGCTAGCATTCTTAAACTGTTCGATATATTTTATTATGGCCTAGTCCAACATTTTCCAAATTGTTTTTTGTTAGACATTACTATTCTTATCAATATCATAATTATATTTTGGGGGGGGGCCAATAGGCTACCGATCGTGTAAAGTATTACATGTTAGAAAAAAATTAACAGAAAAACATGAGACACACTTACACAGTTACTTGTTATTTGGGATGAAATGTGTATTAGAAATAATATGCCATTCGGAGAATGCCAGGAAAATGAATCAGATCATACAATACATAAACACGTGCTGTTTCAATCTGTAACCGATGCCCAGTTACTACTTCATTACCATGTTGAAGTACATCTCCGTGTGATGACCGCTAACCAGTTGCAATTCTCCCATGTAACAAAAACGTATTTATATATTTAGTTTTCATAGTATATGTGGGAATCCGATATATAAGAGCATAGTTTTATAAATTATATACGTAATATAATCTATTGGCAATCATTTAGTTAGAGAGAGAGAAGTAGGTAGGTAGGTAGACAGGAGTGGGAGAGAGACGGGCAGACAGAGACAGACACTAAGCATCTTGGACGTCTTTGACAGTTATTGCTATTTTATTTGGTCAGCACTATCATGAAAAGGTCTTAGGAAAGCAACATGTATCAGAATGTTTGGGCTCACTGGCAAATGAAAGGAAAGTAAGTAAAGACTAGGCACTGATAGTAGAAAATAGATCCAAAGTTGGCAAACTCAAATTTCAGGAATATACTAACAGACTAACATGAAAAATACTTTTTTTCCTGAGCATCACTTCATCCCCTTCTCCCCAACAACTGCCTTCAGTGTTAGCTGAGTATACACTGTCTTCTTAAAACTTTAAAGAAACGTATTCAATAACAATAATCCGTTCTGGCAGATAAGATGATTTTTCTATACTTTATTCTGCTTTTAAGTATTCTCAAGGGATTATATATTTTAAAATTTTGAGTAAGTGAAACAAGTCTCTGCCTCATTACCCAATATAAGACATAGCCATTTATTGTTTATCCATTAACCAACAAATTGTCCAAAAGTTATTTAATACAACTTGTTTCCCTCTAGAACTCTACACACATCAACTTCTGCTTCTTTAAAAAATACAAGTTGAATACTTGTACAAAATACATTTTTAAAACTCTTACCCAAATTGCAAGTTTAGCCTTATTGCCATCCACTGAAGTTGTTTTCACCTTAAAGTCAACACCGTGAAAAAAATGAAAATGTTGATAAGCATCCCAGTAAAATAATACTTTTAAGATCAATTACCAAGAAAATAAGAACATAGAAAAGCCACTTTACCAATACCCAAATTCACACCCTAAATTCCTGGGAGTTATGGATGTGAAAATCAAAAAGTGTCACTAAAGTTCAGCAGCTTAGGATTTAGTCAGGATAAATGAAAACCAAATGCTTGCAGAATTCAAACACTTACCTACCTGTACTTGCTTGAAAAAAATAAAAATTTTAATGGAAAAATAAACTTCAAGGTAAGGTGATTCATGATGCACGTTAAAAGCCAAGCGCTGGAATTCACGGTGCTCGTGTAGAGAAGACTATCTATGCCTGACTCTGGATCAGAGCAATTTTCTAAGGGGCTCCAAATGCATCGACACTCCATCATTAAGAGTTCTGTCCAGAGCCAGCCAATCCCCTGACTCAGATTCTGACTGTAAGCAGCTTGGTAAAAACATAAAAGGGCCACTTACTCCTTCTCTTATGAATTCTTGTTTGTTTTTATCCTAAAAAACAGTATTCGTTCTATGTGACTTTATCAATGATTCCTTGCTACTGCACAACTGCAAAAGAATTTACATACAAAACCATCTGTGCCCAATCCCCTAAGAATCCTCTTCGTAAGTGAAAGAAGTGCTTAAAGTGCTATGAAAATCTTCTATAAGTACAAATTCATGTAAAGAGAAGAGCTCCATAAGAAGACACGTACTAATTTA
>NW_027403611.1:0-2311 GCF_003265705.2 Callorhinus ursinus
TTTAAAAGTCATATACAGATATGTTTTCACTCCGTCCCACCTTAAGTGCCCCTCAACTTAGAGAAATCAACATTTCTGGTAGTCATGTTTTCTCTTCAGGTGGGTCTAAACTTCAGAGGAAGAGGTAATAAGCTTAATTTTTCATTATATACAAAACAATTGTCTCCAATCTAGCTTTAATGGCAATAAAGTTGATATTTTGATCTGTATCTGATGACTCTTTCTGTTTCTTGCTTGATTCAGGATCCAGATGGGAAAGGAATGTGATTAATTATCACTCTCAAAATCCCCAACAAGGAATACTGAAGTAAGGCTTTTTTGCTATACTTGCCTCATTATCCCAGTCTCACTGCTGCTGATGCTAGGTTTCCTGCAAATCTTTATCAATATCAATGTCACATACTTTGGATGAGACCAAACAAATAATTCCTGCCATTTCAAATGTTCAAGCTGAGTCTTGATGATTTTATATTAGGTACTCTGTAGAGAAGATTCCCACAACAGATGGAGAGCTAGACTAAAGGATGACGATGGAGTTATTTTTCTACATAAGTTAATTGAATTCTATTGAATGACAATTAAAATTGCAATCACCAGCCAAGAGCTCAGAGATTCTCTGGGCTTCTTATTGGAGAGATAGATAGATAGATAGAAAGAAAGAAAGAAAGAGAGACATAATATACAGATATGAATCTATATATTATGTCATATAATATACATATGTGTCTTCATTTAAAGCTTTAGTGTTATTTTTTAAACTTTTGTGTTAAATTCCTATTATAATCATTAAAATCATTATTATTTAGTATAGTATAATAATTAAAAAGCTTGACAGATTAAAAAGAAAAAGCTATAAATTCAGAGATCAAGAGGTCAGGTATCATTAATGTAGACTGTGATGATATTTTGTACTCTTAAAAAGAAAGTGAGGAGAAAAGTTTCTGAAATGGGAAGAAGCCAAGAATTGTACTATGTTTGGTTCACTTCCATATCCCCAGATATTCACACTGCCTCGAACCAAGTTGAAGCTCATTCATCCACGAATTCACTCATTCATTTAAAAATCTGTATTTGTGAAACAGGAAAGATGGCGGAGGAGTAGGAGACCTGGATTTCTTCTGGCCTCAGGAATTCAGCTGAATAGGGATCAAACCATTCTGAACACCTACGAACTCAACAGGAGATCGAACAGGAGAGTAGCAACAACTCTCTGAACAGAGAAGCGACCACTTACTGGAAGGTAGGGCGTGCAGAGAGGTTAATCCAAGGCAATATTTGGGAGGATAGATGGTGGGGGAGGGGGCCTCCGTCGGCTGCTTCTGGCAAGTGATAGAGCCGCGGAGCACAAAATCGGAACATTTAGAAGTTGGCTCCGCGAAGGGACGTCGCTGCAGTGGCTAAGAGGGAGGTGGTACCCTCGTGGGACAGTGTGGTCTCAGGACCCTCAGGGTCACAGAAAGACCAGGGGTGCCTGAGTGCGGCAGAGCTCCCAGGTATCAGAGCGGGGAAGCCGGCTGCAGAGACTGAGCCGAGGCGCGGGCTCTCAGCTTGGGGTGGCCATAAACTGTGATTCGCGGCCCAGTCGGGCCACTGCTCCTCCAGCAGGGACCCAACAAGTGGCAGAGCCGGGGAGACTCCCCTTCCTCCCCTGGGAGAAGCGGCACGGGAGTGCACTGCAGGGATCTGCTGGGTTTGGAGACTCCACACAGGGTCGGGTGCCAGAGATAGAAATGCTTGGTCATAGGTCGGGTGAGCACGGAGTGCGGCCGGAGACCAGGGAGATGGGAGTGACTGCTTTTCTCTGGGGGCGCACTGAGGAGCAGGACCCCGAGTTCTCAGCTCCTCCGGGCGGAGATTGGGAGGCCACCATTTTCACCCTGGTCTTCCAAAGCTGTGCCAAGAGTTTGCAGGGAACAAAAGCTCCTGAGAGCAAACCCGAGCAGCTTGCTTAGCCCAGACTCACAAGGGCGGGGCAGTTCGACCTCTGGCAAAGACATGTGGGAACCAAAGCAACAGGCCCCTCCCCCAGAAGATCAGCACGAACAGCCAGCAAGCCAAGACCAAGTTTACCGGTCAAGGAGAATGGAAGAACTCCAGCGCTAGGGGAATACTGCACATAGAATTCATGGCTTTTTTACCATAATTCATTAGTTTTTCAAAGTTAATTTTTTAACTGTTTTTTTTAATTTTTATTTTTCCCTTTTTCAACCAATATCTAACCATCCCTTTTTTAAAAAACATTTTTTATTTTTCATTTGTAGAGTCATATTTTTATCCCTTCATAGTAGTTACCCTTATTTTTGGCATATAT
>NW_027403611.1:2411-2769 GCF_003265705.2 Callorhinus ursinus
ATCACTTCATAGTAGTTACCCTTATTTTTGGCATATATATATATATATATATATATATATATATATAAGTAGTTCTGTCATTAAAATTTTGAGGTACAGTTTCTTCTAACAGATCAAAATATACCCTAAATCACTAGTGTACGGATTTGTTCTAGTCTCCTGCCTGATCACATTCTCTCCCTTTTTTTTTTTCTTTTCTCTTTTTATTTTTTAAAATCTTCTTCTTTCTTTTTAAAAAACAACTTCTTATCTTATCAATTCCCTTTATAAAATCTTTTATAATTTTCATCTTTACAGTCATCTTCCATCCCTTCATTGTATCAACCCTTATTTTGTACATATATGTCTTTCTTCCTTT
>NW_027403612.1:0-2769 GCF_003265705.2 Callorhinus ursinus
AGATACCTAGGAATAAATTTAACCAAAGAGGCAAAGGATCTGTACTCAGAAAACTATAAAATACTCATGAAAGAAATTGAAGAAGACACAAAGAAATGGAAAAACGTTCCATGCTCATGGATTGGGAGAATCAACATTGTGAAGATGTCAATGCTACCTAGAGCAATCTACACATTCAATGCAATCCCCATCAAAATACCATCCACTTTTTTCAAAGAAATGGAACAAATAATCTTAAAATTTGTATGGAACCAGAAGAGACCCAGAATAGCCAGAGGAATACTGAAAAAGAAAAGCAAAGCTGGCGGCATCACAATTCCGGACTTCCAGCTCTATTACAAAGCTGTCATCATCAAGACAGTATGGTATTGGCACAAAAACAGACACATAGTTCAATGGAACAGAATAGGGAGCCCAGAAATGGAGCCTCAACTCTATGGTCAACTAATCTTTGACAAAGCAGGAAATAATGTCCAATGGAGAAAAGACAGTCTCTTCAACAAATGGTGTTGGGAAAACTGGGTAGCCACATGCAGAAGAATGAAACTGGACCATTTCCTTACACCACACACAAAAATAGACTCCAAATGGTTGAAAGACCTAAACGTGAGACAGGAGTCCATCAAAATCCTAAAGAAGAACACAGGCAGCAACCTCTTCGACCTCAGCCACAGCAACTGCTTCCTAGAAACATCGCCAAAGGCAAGGGAAGCCAGGGCAAAAATGAACTATTGGAATTTCATCAAGATAAAAAGCTTTTGCACAGCAAAAGAAACAGTCCACAAAAACAAAAGACAACGGACAGAATGGGAGAAAATATTTGCAAATGACATATCAGATAAAGGGCTAGTATCCAAAATCTGTAAAGAACTTATCAAACTCAACACCCAAAGAACAAATAATCCAATCAAGAAATGGGCAGAAGACATGAACAGACATTTCTCCAAAGAAGACATCCAAATGGCCAACAGGCACATGAAAAAGTGCTCAACATCGCTCGGCATCAGGGAAATCCAAATGAAAACCTCAGTGAGATATCACCTCACACCAGTCAGAATGGCTAAAATTAACAAGTCAGGAAACGACAGATGTTGGCGGGGATGTGGAGAAAGGGGAACACTCCTACACTGTTGGTGGGAATGCAAGCTGGTGCAACCACTCTGGAAAACAGTGTGGAGGTTTCTCAAACAGTTGAAAATAGAGCTACCATACGATCCAGCAATTGCACTACTGGATATTTACCACAAAGATACAAATGTAGGGACCCTAAGGGGTACGTGCACCCCAATGTTTATAGCAGCAATGTTCACAATAGCCAAACTGTGGAAAGAGCCAAGATGTCCATGGACAGATGAATGGATAAAGAAGAAGTGGTATATATACACAATGGAATATTATGCAGCCATCAAAAGGAATGAGATCTTGCCATTTGCAACGACGTGGATGGAACTTGAGGGTGTTATGCTGAGTGAAATAAGTCAATCAGCGAAAAACATGTATCATATGACCTCATTGATATGAGGAATTCTTAATCTCAGGAAACAAACTGAGGGTTGCTGGAGTGGTGGGGGTGGGAGGGATGGGGTGGCTGGGTGATAGACATTGGGGAGGGTCATGTGCTATGGTGAGCGCTGTGAATTGTACAAGACTTTTGAATCACAGATCTGTACCTCTGAAACAAATAATGGAACATATGTTAAGAAAAAAGAAAAAGAAGAAGATAGCAGGAGGGGAAGAATGAAGGGGAGTAAGTCGGAGGGGACAAGAACCATGAGAGACGATGGACTCTGAAAAACAAACTGAGGGTTCTAGAGGGGAGGAATTTGGGGGGATGGGTTAGCCTGGTGTTGGCTATTAAAGAGGGCACGTTCTGCATGGAGCGCTGGGTGTTATGCACAAACAATGAATCATGGAACACCACATCAAGAACTAATGATGTAATGTATGGTGATTAACATAACAATAAAAAAATAAAAAAATACATGAAGCAGAAAACCGATAAAACTTCAATGAGAAATAGGTGATCAACCACAGTCAGATATTTAATAACCTCTCTCAATAACTGGTGGAGCAAGTAGATTAATAGTCAGTAAGGGTATTTAAACTGTGAACAGCACAATCAACCAACTTTACCTAAATAACAGTTATAGAATACTCTGCTCAAAAATAGCAGAATACACAATCTTTTTATGTGTACATGGAACATTTATAAAGCTAATACATATTCTGGGCCAAAAATTTGAATCCATTCAAGCCATACACTGTACATACTCTGTCCACAGTGAAATTTAATGAGAGAGGTCACAAATGAATGACTTTAGATTCCACCTTAAAAAACTAGGAAAAAGAGGAGCACCTGGGTGGCTTAGTCAGTTTGGCTGCCAGCTCTTGATTTTGGCTTGGGTCCCAGGGTCCTGGGATTGAACCCTTTGTTGGGCTTAGCACTCGGCGGGGAGTCTGCTTGAGGATTCTCTCTCTCTGCCCCTCCCCCAACCCACATGCGTACTCTCTCTCTAAAATAAATGGATAAATCTTTTTTTTTTTAATTTTTTTTATTGTTATGTTAATCACCATACATTACATCATTAGTTTTTGATGCAGTGTTCCATGATTCATTGTTTGTTCATAACACCCAGTGCTCCATGCAGAACGTGCCCTCCTCAATACCCATCACCAGGCTAACCCATCCCCCCACCCCCCTACCCTCTAGAACCCTCAGTTTGTTTTTCAGAGTCCATCATCTCTCATGGTTCGTCTCCCCCTCTGACA
>NW_027403613.1:0-1642 GCF_003265705.2 Callorhinus ursinus
TACCTTCCTCGGTGCTCATCACAGTAAGTAAGTGTCCTCTAAACCCTGTAACTTCCTCGGTGCTAATCACAGTAAGTAAGTGTTCTGAACCCTGTACCTTCCTCGGTGGTCATCACAGTAAGTAAGTGTCCTCTGAACCCTGTACCTTCCTCGGTGCTCATCACACTAAGTAAGTGTCCTCTGAATCCTGTACCTTCCTCGGTGCTCATCACACTAAGTAAGTGTTCTCTGAACCCTGTACATTCCTCGGTGCTCATCACAGTAAATAAGTGTCCTCTTAACCCTGTACCTTACCCAGTGCTCATCACAATAAATAATTGTCCTCTTAACCCTGTTCCTTCCTCGGTGCTCATCACAGAAAGTAAGTGTCCTCCTAACCCTGTACCTTACTCGGTGATCATCACAGTAAGTAAGTGTCCTCTTAATCCTCTAACTTACTCGGTGCTCATCACAGTAAGTAAGTGTCCTCTTATCCCTGTACCTTCCTCGGTGCTCATCACAGTAAGTAACTGTCCTCTTAATCCTGTACCTTGCTCGGTGCTCATCACAATAAGTAATTGTCCTCTTAACCCTGTTCCTTCCTCGGTGCTCATCACAGAAAGTAAGTGTCCTCCTAACCCTGTACCTTAATCGGTGCTCATCACAGTAAGTAAGTGTCCTCTTAACCCTCTAACTTACTCGGTGCTCATCACAGTAAGTAAGTGTCCTCTTATCCCTGTACATTCCTCGGTGCTCATCACAGTACATAAGTGTCCTCTGAACCTTATACCTTCCTCGATGCTCATCAAAGTACATAAGTTTCCTCCTAACCCTGTACCTTACTCGGTGCTCATCACAGTACGTAATTGTCCTCCTACGCTGTACCTTACTCGGTGCTCATCACAGTACGTACGTGTCCTCCTAACCGTGTACCTTACTCGGTACTCATCACAGTACGTAAGTGTCCTCCTTTCCGTGTACCTTACTCGGTGCCCATCACAGTAAGTAAGGTTCCTCCTAGCCCTATACCTTACTCTGTGCTCATCACAGTAAGTAAGGGTTCTCCTAGCCTTGTACCTTACTCGGTGCTCATCACAGTAAGTAAGGGTCGTCCTAGCCCTGTATGTTACTCGGTGCTCATCACAGTAAGTAAGTGTCCTCTTAGCCCTGTACCTTCCTCGGTGCTCATCACAGTAAATAAGTGTCATCTGAAACCTGTCCCTTCTTCGGTGCTCATCAGAGAATGTAACTGTCCACTAAACCCTGTCCCTTCTTCGGTGCTCATCAGAGTAAGTAAGTGTCCTCTGAAACCTGTACCTTCCTCGGTGCTCATCACAGTAAGTAAGTGTCCTCTGAACCGTGGAACTGCTCGGTGCTCATCACAGTAAGTAAGTGTCCTCTGAACCCTCTGCCTTCCTCGGTGCTCATCAGAGTAAGGAAGTGTCCTCTGAAACCTGTACATTCCTCTGTGCTCATCACAGTAAGTAAGTGTTCTCTGAACCCTGTACCTTCCTCGGTGCTCATCACAGTAAGTAAGTGTCCTCTGAACCCTGTACCTTCCTCGGTGCTCATCACAGTAAGTGAGTGTCCTCTGAAAACTGTACCTTCCTCCGTGCTCATCACACTATCTAAGTGTCCTCTGAACCCTCTACCTTCCTCGGTG
>NW_027403613.1:1742-2083 GCF_003265705.2 Callorhinus ursinus
CTCGGTGCTCATCACAGTAAGTAAGTGTCCTCTGAACACTGTACCTTGCTCGGTGCTCATCACAGTAAGTAAGTGTCCTCTGAACCCTGTACCTTCCTCGGTGCTCATCACACTAAGTTAGTGTCCTCTGAACCCTGTACCTAACTCGGTGCTCATCACACTAAGTAAGTGTCCTCTGAACCCTGTACCTTCCTCGGTGCTCATCACACTAAGTAAGTGTTCTCTGAACCCTGTACATTCCTTGGTGCTCATCACAGTAAGTAAGTGTCCTCTTAACCCTGTAGATGAGCACCAAGGAATGTACAGGGTTCAGAGAACACTTACTTAGTGTGATGAGCACC
>NW_027403613.1:2183-2768 GCF_003265705.2 Callorhinus ursinus
CTGTACCTTCCTCGGTGCTCATCACAGTAACTAAGTATCCTCTCAACCCTGTACCTTCCTCGGTGCTCATCAGAGTAAGTAAGTGTCCTCTTAACCCTGTACCTTACTCGGTGCTCATCACAGTAAGTAAGTGTCCTCTTAACCCTCTAACTTACTCGGTGCTCATCACAGTAAGTAAGTGTCCTCTTATCCCTGTACATTCCTCGGTGCTCATCACAGTACATAAGTGTCCTCTGAACCCTGTACCTTCCTCGGTGCTCATCAGAGTACATAAGGATCCTCCTAACCCTATACCTATCTCGGTGCTCATCACACTACCTAAGTGTCATCCTACCCCTGTACCTTACTCGGTGCTCATCACAGTACGTAAGGGTCCTCCTACGCTGTACCTTATTCGGTGCTCATCACAGTACGTAAGTGTCCTCCTAACCGTGTACCTTACTCGGTGCTCATCACAGTACGTAATTGTCCTCCTTTCCGTGTACTTACTTGGTGCCCATCACAGTAAGTAAGGTTCCTCCTAGCCCTATACCTTACTCGGTGCTCATCACAGTAAGTAAGGGTTTTCCTAGCCTTGTACCTAAC
>NW_027403614.1:0-2768 GCF_003265705.2 Callorhinus ursinus
ACCAACTGAGCCACCCAGGCGTCCCTCAAAATAAATTTTAAAAAGTTGTAGGTGTTCTAGATCACGTACAAAAAAAAATCTTCTGATTTTTAATGAAAGTTCTATGATATTAATACCAAAGCTTGGCAAAAAAAGACCAAAAAAAAAAAAAAAAGAACAAACTAAGACAACTAAACCCACTTACAAATAAGAAGCAAAAAAATTCTAACTGAAAATCAGCAAAAAGAATATAGAGGGAGAATGAAGAATAATACACTATCGGTCAAGTATATGTGGAGAGGTTCAATATTAAAACCTATTGATTTAATTTAAAATATTAATAGGATAAGGAAAACTGATCCTCTACAAATGACAAAAAGTTATTTGATGAAATATGACATCCATTCTTTATTTAAAATTTTGGAAACCTTTCAAATATGTTCAATAACAAAATGGCACGGATTATACCACTACTACTATTTCACTTTGTTTCCTAATTACTACTGCATAAAATTAAGCAAAAGGGGAAAAATTTGTGAAAATAGAAAAAGTGGAAGGGGCGCCTGCGTGGCTCAGTCTGTGAAGTGTCTGCCTTAGGCTCAGGTCATGATCTGGGGGCTCTGGGATCCATTCCTGGCTTGAGCCGGACGCCCCCGCCCCCTACCCTCCCTGTGGACCAGGCTCCCTGCTCAGCGGGGAGCCTGCTTCTCCCTCTGCCACTCCCCCTACTTGTGCTCTTTCTCTCACTCACTCGCTCTCAAATAAATAAAGAAAAACTTTAAAAAAAAAAGTGGAGATAAAATTACTTAGATAAAATTACTTATTTTAGATAATGGTTTACTTAGAAAAAAGAATCAACTAACTGTTACTAATGGTAAGAGAATTAAGTAAAGTGGTTGGGAAAAAATTAATGTACACGATCAAATAGTTGTCATAAGTACTAAGACAACCATTTAAATTATATGTTGAAAGAAAAGATTCATATAAAATAACAAAAAAGTTAAAACATGAATAAACTTAGGAAGAAATGCATGGTATCTATGAAGACAATATTAAAATACAAGCGAAGGACATGTGCTATTTTAACACGTAGAAATTCATACCATGTTCTAGGACTGGAAGCTTAAACGGCATTAAAATGTTAATATCTCCTGAGATAATTTATATGTCAAGCCAGTCTTCTTCCAGTCAAGGCCTTCTATTTTAAAAGACTAGAAGGGCCCACTTCCTTCAATAAAAATGAAAATAAAATGTTTTTTTAAGCTACACATACTTTATACTTAATGTAAAAGTAATTATGGAAAAAAGAAAACTAAATCACACTATAAAGCAGTTAGAATTAAAGCAGAGCAGTACTTGGTATGCAAATAAACAGATCAGTGAAACAAAATAGAAAATACAAAAATAGATTCAATATATGTTGTTAAGGCCACTAGGTACCAATATAGAAAAAAAATAAAATAAATTCCAGATACATAAAAAATTTAAACATTAAAAAATTCAACATAAAAGTAATAGAATAAATATTGGAAGATTTTATATTAAATAAGGCCTATCTTAGTAAAAAACAAAACCCAGAAATCATTTAAAAAATAAATGTCATTACATACTTAAACTTTTTTTTCTGGAAAGAAAAACCATAAATAAACTTAGAGACAAATAAAAACAAAGAAATCTATTCACAACATATTATCATAGAAAAAAATAGCTAAATTCTTTAATCTATAACAAACCCTTACAAAAAAGTAAAACTATATCAACAACTCAGTAAAAGGAGCAAAAGATGGCTAAAGTCCACAGCAAAGAAGGCACAGCTTCTAAACATAGGAAACCATCCTCGATCCCAGTCATAAGAGAAAAAGCAAATTAGAAGCAACATAGAGATATCAATTTTTTACTAGGAGATAGGTAAAGATAAAAGGGTTTAATAATGCTCTGTTTTATTAAGAACTTGGGTAAAGAAATTTGTTACATTACTAGTGTGAATATATTTTTTGTATCTCTATGGAAATAAACTTAGCACAATCTATACAAATTTAATATGTATATACCTTTTGCCGCTATAATTCCACTTTTAGAAAGTTATCCTGCTGATAAACTCATGAAAATGACAGATAGAGAGGCAAATTAATCTTACCATAATTTGTAATAAAAAAGATCGGCAGTAACCTGAAAGTCCTTTAATAGGGAATTGGTTAAATAAATAATGGTGAACTATACATTGGAAATCTATATAGCCTTTAAAAAGAAACTGGGACAGAACTATAGGTACTCATGAGGACTATCTTCAAGATACATACTTTAATGTATAGATTTTTTTTTGTAAGTTCAGCTTTTATTTTTTTATTTTTTTTACTTCATATATCTTTTTTTATTGTTATGTTAATCACCATACATTACATCATTATTTTTGATGTAGTGCTCCATGATTCATTGTTTGTGCATAACACCCAGTGCTCCATGCAGAACGTGCCCTCTTTAATACCCGTCACCAGGCTAACTCATTCCCCCACGCCCCTCCCCTCTAGAAACCTCAGTTTGTTTTTCAGAGTCCATAGTCTCTCATGGTTCGTCTCCCCCTCCGACTTACTCCCCTTCATTCTTCCCCTTCTGCTATCTTCTTTTTTTTTTCTTAACATATATTGCATTATTTGTTTCAGAAGTACAGATCTGTGATTCAACAGTCTTGCACAATTCACAGTGCTCACCTTAGCACATACCCTCCCCAATGTCTATCACCCAGCCACCCCACCCCTCCCACCCCCTACCACTCCAGCAACCCTCAGTTT
>NW_027403615.1:0-2767 GCF_003265705.2 Callorhinus ursinus
CAATCCTGCAGTTTATGTACCCACTGGCATTTACTGTGATTGGGCCAGTGTTGCAGGTGGAGAGGTTCATTGCTGGTGGTGCGCAGAGGCGGGTACCCAGACTGTAAGAATAGGAGAACCCCTTGAAGACTGATTCCAAGAATACATTCAAAGAGGACTTCCCTGGGGATATCTTTAATGTGTCCACCTTTGAATGCTTCAGATCGGAAAAAAAACTTTGATTCTTAGACTCACTTACTTCAGCTATTCAAGGTGATATTGAGTAAGTTAAGAAACAGCTAGACTTACCAGAACATTTGGCACTCAAAGAAGACAATGTCTTCCAGGTTCCTAAAGGAAACTAATGAATGGCCACTGGGGAGAAATCATCTGTCTTATTTATTCATCCACTGCTGATAACTATGCAACTTATTTTGGTTATATTACTAAAGCTGTGTATTGGTTTAAAGAGTATAATATTTTTACCACATTATGCTTTAAGTTAAACCCATCATGCATCAGTACTCAAAAGTCATCCTAAAAAAATCAAGATTTTTTAATGTATATGTTAGTTAAAAACACTTTCAAAGCTTTCTAAAATATACCACTAGAAAGGTCTTAAAACTGCCTTATGATGGAAATAAAATGCATCCTTTATTATAAAAGGCAAGTTTTTAATTTGAGTTGAGAACTGTAAAATCCAGCATGGATGCCATCGAATAGTACGCGCTCTAAACAGAGAAGGCTTAGAAAAGCAAATGCACTGAACAAAGGATTCATGTTTATGACAAACCTAAGGGGAAAAATCCAGACTTTGTATTTTGTATGTATTTTGAATTAATGTTTTATTATTGACATAAAGACCTGTGATATTTCAGTTTATTCAGTTCCTTCATGAGATCAAATCATTGTACCACAGTCCGTGTTGGTATAGACCTACATCAATTCTAAATAGTCTAGGTTCCCTCCTTCTTCCATGTTTTGTCCATATATATATTTTTAAAGATTTTATTTATTTGCCAGAGAGAGACAAAGCAAGAGAAGGAACACAAGCTGGGGGAGTGGGAGAGGGAGAAGCAGGCTTCCCGCGGAGCAGGGAGCAAGATGTGGGGCTCAATCCCAGGACTCTGGGACCATGACCTGAGCTGGAGGCAGATGATTAACGACCGACCCACCCACGCGCCCCTCCATTTTTTCAAGACAAAGTAAAATGACTTTTTCATTCCATAGTTCTCATTTTTGTGTTAATACTTCTCACTCCTTTGTCAGAGTACATATTCTTCAACATTTTCTTGACTTAGGTGCTTCTTTCCTTGAAATGACTGTCAGGGTCAGTCATTGTCCATTTAGATTATATTGCAACCATACTTATGAGAGATTGACTGTTTATACCATTTCATCCTTTCACCGTATTAATGATGATGATCATGTATATCTGTATTGATCTGAAAAAATAACTTTTGTCTTTAGGTTTATTCGGGATTTAAATGAATAAATAGCAGTTCCCTTATATATCCAACTCAAAGAACACAGAATGCTTGTTTTCTCCCTGGAAAAACTATTTAAGAGCCAATTAAATTATGAAATATTTAGAAAGTTATTTATTTTAATGTAATGATTTGCTCCTAAGCAAGTCTAAGCTGTTATAGGTGTGTATGCACTGTAATTTGACGTCATTTTAAAGAGAGCTTGTAGCTTGAAAGAAAGGCATAATAAAATTGTAGTAAAAAATCTTCATACTGATACATTTTTCTTCAACTATGTGACTTTTAATTAAAGATTTTATTTATTTATTTGAGAGACAGAGAGAGCACAAGCAGGGGGAGCAGCAGAGGCAGAGGGAGAAGCAGGCTCCCCTCTGAGTGGGGGACCGACATGGGGCTCTTGATCCCAGGACCCTGGGATCATGACCTGAGCCGAAGGCAGACGCTTAATGGATTAAGCCACCCAGGCGCCATAACGATGTGATTTTTCATCACTTGAGTCTTTTTGTTTACACTGGTAGAAATTTGAGATCCCTGCATATTTAGAAGCTAAGATTATTGATTGCTTTGGGCTCCTGAAACAGTTGATTGTATCATCGTTCACCTGAGCGACAGATCTGGTGGGCGTCTTGGGGCGGGGGGAAGAAGTATATAGAAGATACCTTTAAAGGTGAGATATTATAAATCAGTTTCCCTAATTTGCATAAATTAATGAGCTGATTGCACTAAAGACATTTACAAAGTATATAAGAAAATATCTAAAACTGATGTTGAGGTGCCGGGATATGGATAAATGCAACTGGGTCGAGTTTTCCTTTTTGGTGTAGGAATTTGTGGCAAAGAGAATAGCTTGTGGCTTTTTCACTTCTTTAGTAAAATATTGGTTCATCTCCCCCTCCGATTTACTCCCCTTCATCCTTCCCCTCCTGCAATATTCTTTTTTTTTTTCTTAACATATATTGCATTATTTGTTTCAGAGGTACAGATCTGTGATTCAAAAGTCTTGCACAATTCACAGCGCTCACCATAGCACATACCTTCCCCAATGTCTATCACCGAGCCACCCCATCCCTCCCACACCGCCACCACTCCAGCAACACTCAATTTGTTTCCTGAGATTAAGAATTCCTCATATCAGTGAGATCATATGACACTTGTCTTTCTCTGATTGACTTATTTCACTCAGCATAACACCATCCCCTTTGATCCACGTCATTGCAAATGGCAAGATTTCATTCCTTCTGATGACTGCATAATATTCTATTGTGTATATATACCACATCTTCTTTATCCATTCATCTGTC
>NW_027403616.1:0-1725 GCF_003265705.2 Callorhinus ursinus
ATCCAAATGGCCAACAGACACATGAAAAAGTACTCAACATCGCTCGGCATCAGGGAAATCCAAACCAAAACCTCCATGAGATACCACCTCACACCCGTCAGAATGGCTAAAATTAACAAGTAAGGGAACGACAGATGTTGGCGGGGATGTGGAGAAAGGAGAACCCTCCTACACTGTTGGTGGGAATGCAAGCTGGTGCAACTCCTCTGGAAAACAGTATGGAGGTTCCTCAAACAGTTGAAATTAGAGCTACCATTCGATCCAGCAATTGCACTACTCGGTATTTACCCCAAAGATACAAATGTAGGGACCCGAAGGGGTACGTGCACCCCCATGGTTATAGCAGCAATGTCCACAATAGCCAAACTGTGGAAAGAACCAAATGTCCATCGACGGATGAATGGATAAAGAAGAGGTGGTGTATATACACAATGGCATATTATGCAGCCATCAAAAGGAATGAGATCTTGCCATTTGCAACGACGTGGATGGAACTGGAGGCTGTTATGCTCAGTGAAATAAGTCAATCAGAGAAAGACATGTATCATATGACCTCACTGATATGAGGAATTCTTAATCTCAGGAACCAACTGAGGGTTACTGGAGTGGTTGGGGGTGGGAGGGATGCAGTAGCTGGGTGATGGACATTGGGGAAGATATGTGCTACGTTGAGCGCAGTGAAATGTTTAAGACTATTGAATCACAGATCTGTACTTCTGAACCAAATAATGCAACATATTTTAAGAAAAAAGAAAAAGAAGAAGATAGCAGGAGAAGAAGAATGAAGCGGAGTATGTCACAGGGGGAGATGAACCAGGAGAGATGATGGACTCTGAAAAACAAACTGAACTTTCTGTAGGGGAGGAGCGTGGGGGGGTGGGTTTGCCTGGTGATGGGTATTGAGGAGGGCATATTCGGCATTGAGCACTGGGAGTTATGAACAAACAATGAATCAAGGAACAGTACACCAAAACAAATTATGTAATATATGGTGATTAACATAACAATAAAAAATTAATAAAATGGAAAAAAAAAAAAGAAGAAGCCAACCTAGGGTTAGGGTTACGGCTTAGGGGCATGACAGGTGCTTCCCTGGTCTGAGTTGAGGCCGTGGGGCAGGTTGAGTGTCAGGCTCAGGTTGGCCGCCAGAGGGCGCGAAATTTCTACGTTGCCTGGGATGGTCATTCCGAGTTCTCGAGTTCTGAACGCTCTCCGGAGTTCCAAGTCGTGTCTTTCAATTCATTTTTGCACCTGAGTCCTCTGGTTTTGCTTAGCTATTGCCATCCCTGGGGCTTTGAAGCCAGGCTTCCTGGGACAGAAGCTCAGAAGATAAGCTAGGGATAGGCTTACGGCCTAGGATCGTTTCAGCCCTGATCTGCCCACGCTGGGGCAAGCTCTGGGGCGCAGGGGATCTGAGTTAGGGGGTGGGTGAGGGTGAGAGTCAGGTCAGTGTTTGCAGGCAGGGGGCCGTGGAAAGTGGCATTTCGCTGGGATGCACACGCAGGGTTCTACTGGGAAATTTTTGCCGCAGAATCCCAATGGGGCAGTTTCCTTCTGGGAGACGGGGTGAATCCTCCGGTATTGCTAAGGTGCCCCGTATGCCTGTGGCTTTAGAGCCAGGCCCCTGGGCCAGAGACCTCAGAAGCCAGCGAGGGATAGTGTTAGGGCCTATGAGGCACCGAATACCGGATGTGTAAGCACTGTGGGCTGCTTACCGGGGCTTTG
>NW_027403616.1:1825-2767 GCF_003265705.2 Callorhinus ursinus
AGTGTTAGGGCCTATGAGGCACCGAATACCGGATGTGTAAGCACTGTAGGCTGCTTACCGGGGCTTTGTCTTGAGGGTTTGGGTTAGGTTGAGTGTCAGGCTCAGGGTTTGTCTTCAGGGGGCGAAGAAAGTGTAGTTGTGCTGAGATGGGCATTCAGAGTTCTCCTACTCTGAATGCTTTCCGGAGCTGCCAGTGGTGGGGTTTCCTTCCGGGTGGCAGACTGGGTCCCTTGATACTGCTCGGGTGTGCCGAATTTTTTGTGCTTGGGACCCAGGCCCTGGAGACAGACCGCTCAGAAGCCAAGCTAGGGTGAGCCTTAAGGCCGAGGGACATGAGAGGCCTGATGTGCCGGCGCTGCGCTGAGCTTCCCGGGGTCTGATTTCAGGCTGTGGGTAGGGTGGTTTGTCAGGCTCAGGGACTGTGGCGTGGGCACGTTGAACTTGGGTTTCGTTGGGATGGACCAGCACAGATCTCCTTTCTGAATGCTTACCGGAGTTCCCATTGGCAAGTTTTCAGTTTTTGTGGCAGGCTGAGTCCTCTGGTAATGGTCAGGTGTCCCAAATGCTTAGGGCTTTGGAGTCAAGCCCGTGGGGACAGACCCTCAGAGGCCTCTAGGGTGACGGTTAGGGCCTAGGGCCACGGCAGGGCTGACGTGTAAGCACTGGAACCTGCTCTGGGTTGGTTGTCTTGAGGGCGTGGGGCAGGTTGCATCAGGCTCAGGGTGGGCCGCCGGAGGGCAAGAAATTTCTGCGTTGGTTGGGATGGGCATTCAGAGTTGTCCTGTTCTGAACCCTCACAAGAGTTACAAGTAGTGTGCTTGAATAGTTTTTGGCAAGCTGAGTCCACTGGTTTGCTCATTTATTGCCTTCTCTGGGGCTTTGGAGCCAGTCTTCTGGATCCAGAAACTTAGCAGCCAACCTAGGGGTAGACCTAGTGCCTAG
>NW_027403617.1:0-806 GCF_003265705.2 Callorhinus ursinus
AACATAAACAGTTGGTTAACATATATTTTGTATGTTATATATATTATATACTGTATTTTTACGACGAAGTAAGCTAGAGGAAAGAAAATGTTAAAATCATAAGAGAAAATACATTTACAGTAACATACCGTATTTATAGAAAAAAAATCCCCACGTAAGTGGCCCCACATAGTTTCAACCATGTTGTTTAAGGGTCAAGTGTATTTTATAAGTTATATTATACTATATGTACTAACTTGCAATTATGATTTTCCACTTAACAGAACGTTTTGAATAATTTTCAATGTCAGGACATGTAAATCTACCTTGTCCTTTTTTAGCATGGAATTGCTATTTCTGTATACTAAAAGTCTTTGGATAAAACCACCATTCCTGAGCTTGTGGACTTCTAGAGGTAGTGTTGGATTTATAGATGGTTGAGCAGTATTTCTTTAGTTCTTGGCCTCGGAGAATTTGTTATAAGGGATAACAGAAAATGCCTCTTTCTTCATTATCCCCAGAAAAATTAGGCAGAGATTGAGATAAAAGGAAAGAAAAAAAAAAAAAAAAAAGTCTCAATTCAGTGGATCAAGCATGTAAGATATCTATCCTTCCCCAAAAGGTAAAGTTTGGATTTAGGGTCAACATGAAAGCCTTAGTATGAAATAAGTATAGAAATGGAGATGTATACTTAAAGAAAATGATAAATCTGATAATACCCTTTTCTGTTGTTAACAAGGCAATTGATTTAGAATGTTTTGAAATAAGACTTTTTGCGACTTGTTAAAAAATGGTGCTCAGGAAAAAGGGAAAAGAGCATGTGCCAG
>NW_027403617.1:906-2767 GCF_003265705.2 Callorhinus ursinus
GCTAAATTTTCAAATTTGGTAATCTTTTCTTCTGTGGTGTCTAATTTGCCATAAATCTCATTCAGTAAAATGTTCATCTCAGATACTGTACGGTTCATCTTTAGAACTTCTACTTTGTTCTTTTAAAAGAAATCACCTTTTTCTCTATGTGAATTACATCTCAGTAAAGTGTTACCAAAAACAAACAAAACCCAAAATCCAAATCTTCCCTTTGCTTCTCTTTATGTTTGTGTTTTTCTTTACCTTTTTGATTATGTGGAACATTTTTATAATGTTTTCATGTCCATATCTGGTAATTCTGTAATCTCTGTCATTCCTGGGTCTGTATCCCTTGACTGTTATTTCCTGCTTTTTTCATGTCTAGTAAGTAATTGTTTGGGTCATAGACACTTTGAATTCTGTGTTATCATGTGTTGGATTTTGTGTTTCTTTAAAGAATGTTGGACTTTGTTCTGGCACATAGTCAAATTCTTTGTGGATCAGTTTGATCTTTTTAAGGATTGTTTTTAAATTTTGGAAGAGATGGTTTAGAGTAGTTCTGTTCCTAAAGTTTGATTTTTCTAGAGTTGGGAAGGAATACATAGTAGCAGTAGCATATTATTATATATTATTTCTACCATATGGAAAAAATGGACATTAATAATCTTTAGAACATAGATAATAAAAAAAAGAACATAGATAATAGTAAAGTGTAGTAACAGTTTTAAAAAATGATGAGGTTTGAGTATTTATTACCTTTGTTTTTAATACAGTTTATTTAATTGTAAGTTTATGTAATCTAATTTGTAATCATGGCTGTGTTTGACAGCTGGCTCCCAAAATTCTTGAAGGTTTAACAGTTGGCTCTAATAAGCCAGTATCAATTGGCTTCATCCAGCACACCACTGGTCTTTCTCTGTGAGCTAGTTTGAGTTTCCTCATAGCTTGAGTCTCCAAGGATGAGCACCCTGAGAGTCAGACAGAAGCTGTATTGAATTCTAAGAGCTAGCTTCAGAAGTTAACATGCCTTATGCTGTTGGATGAGTTAGTCACAAAGGCCTGCCTTTGTTCAAGAGGAGGGACCGTCTGTCCCACCTCTCAGTGCCAGAGTGTCAGCATCACATTGTAGGAAGAGCGAACAGGATGGGATATATATATATATATCTGGCCTTCTTTGATAAATAAAATCTCCTACATGGGTCAAAATTCGACTTTTTATGTTATTAATATTCTTATTTGAATTACAGATAAACATAGTATAGAACTCTATCTCAGGCGTACTTTGATAAGTACAGATCTTTATTATCTTAATGCTTATAGTATATGTGCTACTGAAGCGAGCACTATCTTAATGATGTATAAATAAATTCAGATTTTTATGAGTACAACCCCGAGACTTGTAAACCACCCCCATCCCAGGGAAGTTTTTTAATATCCGTAGGAGGGAAGTCCTTATATAATATACACACAGTATACTATTTTTTTAAATTTATTTGAGAGAAAGAGAACGAACAAGCAGGGCGAAGGGTCAGAGAGAGAGGGAGAAGCAGACTCTCTGCCGAGAAGGGAGCCTGATGCAGGGCTCGATCCCAGGACCAGAGATCACAACCCGAGCCGAAGGCAGACACTTAACCGACTGAGCCACCCAGGGGCCCCCACTTATAGTATACTTTTGAAGAGTGATTCAAGTATACATTTTGAAAAGGGAGAGTAATTTGAAAGAGATTCAAATATACATTATTCCAGCTACAAGATTAGCAAGAGATAAGGTAAAATTTACATGTGAAAAGAAGTTTAAATATAAATATAAAAATATATAATTAAATATAAATAAGAAAAGTTTTAAACTCTTAGGAATGGACAGAACACAACTCTTGCTCTC
>NW_027403618.1:0-2766 GCF_003265705.2 Callorhinus ursinus
GAACCCTTCTCAAAATCAATAATAATAGGTCAACACGCCGATATCTAGTAGTAAAACTTACGAGTCTCAGAGACAAAGAGAAAATCCTGAAAGCAGCTTGGGAGAAGAGATATGTAACCTACAATGGTAAAAATATTACATTGGCAACAGACCTATCCACAGAGACCAGGCAGGCGAGAAAGGACTGGCAAGATATCTTCAGAGCACTAAACGAGAAAAATATGCAGCCAAGAATACTATATCCAGCTAGGCTGTCATTGAAAATAGAAGGAGAGATAAAAAGTTTCCAGAACAAACAAAAACTAAAGGAATTTGCAAACACGAAACCAGCCCTCCAAGAAATATTGGAAGGGGTCCTCTAAGCAAAGAGAGAGCCTAAAAGCAGCAAAGATCAGAAAGGAACACAGACAGCATACAGTAACATTCACCTTACAGGCAATACAATGGCACTACATTCATACCTTTCAATAGTTACCCTGAATGTAAATGGGCTCAATGCCCCAATCAAAAGACACAGGCTATCAGATTGGATTAAAAAACAAGACCCATCCATATGCTGTCTGCAAGAGACTCATTTTAGACCCAAAGACACCCCCAGATTGAAAGTGAGGGGGTGGAAAACCATTTACCATGCTAATGGACAGCAAAATAAAGCTGGGGTGGCAATCCTTATATCAGACAAACTAGATTTTAAAACAAAGACTGTAATAAGAGATGAGGAAGGACACTATATCCTACTTTAAAGGGTCTATCCAACAAGAAGATCTAACAATTGTAAATATCTATGTCCCGAACATGGGAACAGCCAATTATATAAGGCAATTAATAACAAAAGCAAAGAAACACATTGACAACAATACAATAATAGTGGGGGACTTTAACACCCCCCTCACTGAAATGGACAGATCATCTAAGCAAAGGTGCAACAAGGAAATAAAGACTTTAAATGACACACTGGACCAAATGGACTTCACAGACATATTCAGAACATTCCATTCCAAAGCAACGGAATACACATTCTTCTCTAGCACCCATGGAATATTCTCCAGAATTGATCACATCCTAGGTCACAAATCAGGTCTCAACCGGTACCAAAAGATTGGGATCATTCACTGTATATTTTCAGACCACAATGCTTTGAAACTAGAACTCAATCACAAGAGGAAAATCGGAAAGAACTCAAATACCTGGAGGCTAAATACCATCCTACTAAAGAATGAATGGGTCAACCAGGAAATTAAAGAAGAATTAAAAAAAATCATGGAAACCAATGAAAATGAAAACGCAACTGTTCAAAATCTTTCGGATACAGCAAAGGCAGTCCTGAGAGGAAAGTATATAGCAATACAAGCCTTTCTCAAGAAACAAGAAAGGACTCAAATACACAACCTAACCCTACGCCTAAAGGAGCTGGAGAAAGAACAGCATATATAGCCTAAACCCAGCAGGAGAAGAGAAATAATAAAGATCAGAGCAGAAATCAATGAACTAGAAACCAAAAGAACAGTAGAACAGATCAACGAAACTAGGAGCTGGTTCTTTGAAAGAATTAACAAGACTGATAAACCCCTGGCCAGACTGATCAAAAAGAAAAGAGAAATGACCCAAATCCACAAAATCATGAATGAAAGAGGAGAGATCACAACCAACACCAAAGAAATACAAACCATTATAAGAACATATGATGAGCAACTCTATGCCAGCAAATTAGATAACCTGGAAGAAATGGGTGCATTCCTAGAGATGTATCAACTACCAAAATTGAAGCAGGAAGAAATAGAAAGCCTGAACAGACCTATAACCACTAAGGAAATTGAAGCAGTCATCAAAAATCTCCCAAGAAACAAAAGCCCAGGGCCAGATGGCTTCCCAGGGGAATTCTATCTGACATTTCAAGAAGAATTAATACCTATTCTCCTGAAACTGTTCCAAAAAATAGAAATGGAAGGGAAACTTCCAAACTCATTTTATGAGGCCCCCATTACCTTGATCCTCAAACGAGACAAAGACCCCATCAAAAACCAGAATGACAGACCAATATCCTTGATGAACATGGATGCAAAAATTCTCACCAAAATAGTAGCCAATAGGATCCAACAGTCCATTAAAAGGATTATTCACCACGACCAAGTGGGATTTATCCCTGGGCTGCAAGGCTGGTTCAACATCCGCAAATCAATCAACGTGATACAATACATTAACAAAAGAAAGAGCAAGAATCATATGATACTCTCAATAGATGCAGAAAAAGCATTTGACAAAGTACAGCATCCTTTCTTGATCAAAACTCTTCAGAGTATAGGGATAGAGGGTACATACCTCAATATCATAAAAGCCATCTACGAACAACCTACAGCGAATATCATTCTCAATGGGGAAAAGCTGACAGCTTTTCCCCTATGGTCAGGAACGCGGCATGGATGTCCACTCTCACCACTGCTATTCAACATAGTATTAGAAGTCCTAGCCAGAGCAATGAGACAACAAAAAGAAATTAAAGGCATCCAAATCAGCAAAGAGGAAGTCAAACTCTCACTCTTTGCAGATGATATGATACTTTATGTGGAAAACCCAAAAGACTCCACCCCAAAACTGCTCGAACTCATACAGGAATTCAGTCAAGTAGCAGGATATAAAATCAATGCACAGAAATCAGTGGCATTCCTATACACCAACAACAAGACAGAAGAGAGACAAACCAAGGAATCGATCCCATTCACAATTGCACCCAAAACCATAAGATACCTAGGAATAAATTTAACCAAA
>NW_027403619.1:0-2766 GCF_003265705.2 Callorhinus ursinus
GCAACATATTTTAAGAAAAAAGAAAAAGAAGAAGATAGCAGGAGAGGAAGAATGAAGGGGAGTAAGTCAGAGGGGGAGACGAACCAGGAGAGATGATGGACTCTGAAAAACAAACTGAGGTTTCTAGAGGGGAGGAGGGTAGGGGGATGGGTTAGCCTGGTGATGGGTATTAAAGAGGGCACGTTCTGCATGGAGCACTGGGTGTTATGAACAAACAATGAATCATGGAACACTACACCAAAACAAATGATGTAATATATTGTGATTAACATAACAATAAAAAATTTAAAAAAAATAAAGTCAAATAAATAAATAAAATCTTTAAAAAAATAAAAAAAACTAATGATGTAATGTATGGTGATTAATATAACATAATAAAAAAATAAATAAAAACATAAAAAAACTCCTACAAACTATTATATTATCCTTTCTAATTATGTGTATATGGACATATATAATACGCATATATATGCGTATTATATAGATATGGTCATATCATATCAACTTTGACAAAGCTAAAAATAAAACATGCTGAGTAGCTCTTGAACTGTTTTCTATCTCTCAAGCTCAATCTTGAGAAAGATGCTGGTTTACAAATACACAAATCAACTCCAGTGAAGCAAGGAATAAGAAGCAAAAACTCATTTCTAAACTTTAGTGGGATTTTTTGCATAAGGACAAAAGAAACTAAAGAACTTTATGCACTTAATGCAGTCCTATGTGTTTGTGTGTTTGTGAAAATGTGTCATGCTATGTTGAAAAAAAAATACATAAACTATAAAAGGAAAACAACAGAATTCAGAGGCATGCTACTTTTTATTAGCTGTGTAATCTTGGGTAAACAGGCTAACTTCTCCAAACCTCTGTTCTCCATCTTTGAAGTAGGGATAATGGTACCTAACTCATTTGTTTGTTTTAGTTAGCAAATTCATTATATGGTATGCCTGGTACAGAATTTAAGATATATTCATTCTGTTTTCTTCCTATACTTGTATAAACCGTTATTTTAAATAATTTTAATTTATGATTGCCATGTGTCACTTTCATTTCTTAAATAAGTTTTTGTTTAAATTTTAGGTAGTTAACATACAGTGCAATATTGCTTTCTGAAGTAGAATTCAGTGACTCCTCACTTATATACAACACCCAGTGCTCATTATAACAAGTGCCCTCCTGAATCCTCATCAACCATCTATCCTGTCTGCACCACCTGTTTGCCTCCATCAACCCTCAGTTTTTTCCCTAGCATTAAGAGTCTCTTATAACTCATTCCTAAATGTTACACACACACAAATAAATGAAATAAAATGCTCAAAAAGAAAATCAAATATTTTAATGTATAAATGCAATTTTAAAAGTTTAAAATTATATAGTTAACCTCATTTATAAATGGAACATAACATTAAATCAAAACCTACTTGATTTAAACAGGTGATTTTTAAAATTTTAACTACATCTAAAAATAGAATAAGACATACGGGTTGAACCTAAAAGCACAAGAAAAACTATATTTTTTAAAAAAATTGTAACTAACAAATTGAATATTAATTTTAAAACAAAACAAACAAAAATAAGTTATTGAATTTTGTATCTTTTAAAAAAATTTTTGAGTAGAGTTGACATGCAGTGTTATAGACTTCATGCCAACTATATGACATAGTTGACTAAAGCCAGATTATTAATTTTGGAAATTCAATAATGGAAGTGTAGTTCAAGAACTGTTAAAATATTTAAGGCAAGGCAAGATGGAAGAGGAATAGGAGACCTAAATTTCCTCTGGTCCCAGGAATTCGGCTTGAGATCAAACCATTCTGAACACCTACGAATGCAACAGGAGATCGAAGAAAAGAATAGCAGCAACTCTCTGAACGGAAAAGCTACCACTTTCTGGAAGGTAGGACATGCGGAGAAGTGAATCCGAGGCAATATTCGGGAGGATAGACGGCGGGGGAGGGGCCTCCATTGGCCACTACCGGCAACTGATAGAACAGCAGAGCACAGAATCGGAATTTTTAGAAGTCAGCTCTACTGAGGGACATCACTCCAGTGGCTAAGCAGGGGGTGGAACCCCTGCTGGGACAGTGTGGTCTCAGGACTCTCGGGGTCACAGAAAGTCTGGGGGTGCCTAAGTGCGACAGAGCTCCCAGGTTTGGGAGCAGGGAAGCCGGATGCAGAGACGGAGCCGAGAACTGGGCTCTCAGCTCGGGGTTGCCATAAACCATGATCCATGGCACAGTCGGGCCACTGCTACTCCAGCAGGGACCCAACAAGTGGCAGATACGGGGAGATTCCCCTTCCTCCCCCAGGAGGAGTGGCGCAGGAGTGCACCACAGGGATCTGCTGGGTTTGGAGACTCCACACAGTGTCAGATGCCAGAGATAAAAATGCTGGGTCACAGGCCAGGTGAGCATGGAGGGCAGCTGGAGACCAGGGAGATGGGACTAATTGACTGCTTTTCTCTGGGGTGCACTGAGGTGTGGGGGCCCAAGTTCTCGGCTCCTCCAGGGCGGAGATTGGGAGGCTGCCATTTTCACTCTAGTCCTCCAAAGCTGTATGGAAAGCTTGCAGGGAACAAAAGCTCCTGAGAACAAACTGGAGCATATTACTTAGCCCGAACCCAACAATGGTGGGGCAATTCTGTCTCTGGCAAAGGCACTTGGGAACCACGGCAACAGGCCCCTCCCCCAGAAGATCAGCAAGAACACCCAGCCAAGACCAAGTTTACAGATCAATGAGAACAGCAGAACTCCAGCACTAGGGGAATAC
>NW_027403620.1:0-903 GCF_003265705.2 Callorhinus ursinus
CATATTATGAGCAACTCTAGGCCAGCAAATTAGATAACCTGGAAGAAACGGGTGCATTCCTAGAGATGTATCAACTACCAAACCTGAACCAGGAAGAAATAGAAAACCTGAACAGACCTATAACCACTAAGGAAATTGAAGCAGTCATCAAAAATCTCCCAAGAAACAAAAGCCCAGGGCCAGATGGCTTCCCAGGGGAATTCTATCAGACATTTCAAGAAGAATTAATACCTATTCTCCTGAAACTGTTCCAAAAATAGAAATGGAAGGGAAACTTCCAAACTCATTTTATGAGGCCAGCATTACCTTGATCCCAAAACCAGACAAAGACCCCATCAAAAAAGAGAATTACAGACCAAAATACTTGATGAACATGGATGCAAAAATTCTCACCAAAATACTAGCCAATAGGATCCAACAGTACATTAAAAGGATGATTCACCATGACCAAGAGGGATTTATTCCCGGGCTGCAAGGCTGGTTCAACATCAGCAAATCAATCAACGTGATACAATACATTAACAAAAGAAAGAACAAGAATCATATGATCCTCTCAATAGATGCGGAAAAAGCATTTGACAAAGTACAACATCCTTTCTTGATCAAAACTCTTCAGAGTATAGGGATAGAGGGTACATACCTCAATATCATAAAAGCCATCTATGAAAAACCTACAGCGAATATCATTCTCAATGGGGAAAGGCTGAGAGCCTTTCCCCTAAGGTCAGGAACGCAGCAGGGATGTCCACTCTCACCACTGCTATTCAACATAGTATTAGAAGTCCTAGCCACAGCAATCAGACAACAAAAAGAAATCAAAGGCATCCAAATCGGCAAAGAGGAAGTCAAACTCTCACTCTTTGCAGATGATATGATACTGTATGTGGAAAACCCAAAAGACTC
>NW_027403620.1:1003-2766 GCF_003265705.2 Callorhinus ursinus
CAACATTGTGAAGATGTCAATGCTACCTAGAGCAATCTACACATTCAATGCAATCCCCATCAAAATACCATCCACTTTTTTCAAAGAAATGGAACAAATACCCCTAAAATTTGTATGGAACCAGAAGAATCCCAGAATAGCCAGAGGAATACTGAAAAAGAAAAGCAAAGCTGGCGGCATCACAATTCCGGACTTCCAGCTCTATTACAAAGCTGTCATCATCAAGACAGTATGGTACTGGCACAAAAACAGACACATAGATCAATGGAACAGAATAGAGAGCCCAGAAATGGACCCTCAACTCTATGGTCAACTCATCTTTGACAAAGCAGGAAAGAATGTCCAATGGCAAAAAGACAGTCTCTTCAACAAATGGTGTTGGGAAAATTGGACAGCCACATGCAGAAGAATGAAACTGGACCATTTCCTTACACCACACACAAAAATAGACTCCAAATGGTTGAAAGACCTAAACGTGAGACAGGAGTCCATCCAAATCCTAAAGGAGAACACAGGTAGCAACCTTTTCGACCTTAGCCGCAGCAACTTCTTCCTAGAAACATCGCCAAAGGCACGGGAAGCCAGGGCAAAAATGAACTATTGGGATTTCATCAAGATAAAAAGCTTTTGCACAGCAAAAGAAACAGTCCACAAAACCAAAAGACAACCGACAGAATGGGAGAAAATATTTGCAAACGACATATCAGATAAAGGGCTAGTATCCAAAATCTATAAAGAACTTACCAAACTCAACACCCAAAGAACAAATAATCCAATCAAGAAATGGGCAGAAGACATGAACAGACATTTCTCCAAAGAAGACATCCAAATGGCCAACAGGCACATGAAAAAGTGGTCAACATCGCTCGGCATCAGGGAAATCCAAATCAA
Source organism: Callorhinus ursinus (assembly GCF_003265705.2). NCBI lineage: Eukaryota > Metazoa > Chordata > Mammalia > Carnivora > Otariidae > Callorhinus > Callorhinus ursinus. The sequence continues at coordinate 1,895 of NW_027403620.1, forward strand.
AACCTCAATGAGATACCACCTCACACCCGTCAGAATGGCTAAAATTAACAAGTCAGGGAACGACAGATGTTGGCGGGGATGTGGAGAAAGGGGAACCCTCCTACACTGTTGGTGGGAATGCAAGCTGGTGCAACCCCTCTGGAAAACAGTATGGAGGTTCCTCAAACAGTTGAAATTAGAGCTACCGTTCGATCCAGCAATTGCACTACTGGGTATTTACCACAAAGATACAAATGTAGGGACCCGAAGGGGTACGTGTACCCCAATGTTTATAGCAGCAATGTCCACAATAGCCAAACTGTGGAAAGAGCCAAGATGCCCATCGACAGATGAATGGATAAAGAAGAAGTGGTATATATACACAATGGAATATTATGCAGCCATCAAAAGGAATGAGATCTTGCCATTTGCAACGACGTGGATGGAACTGGAGGGTGTTATGCTGAGTGAAATAAGTCAATCAGAGAAAGACATGTATCACATGACCTCACTGATATGAGGAATTCTTAATCTCAGGAAACAAACTGAGTGTTACTGGAGTGGTTGGGGGTGGGAGGGATGGGGTGGCTGGGTGATAGACATTGGGGAGGGTATGTGCTACGGTGAGCGCTGTGAATTGTGCAAGACTGTTGAATCACAGATCTGTACTTCTGAAACAAATAACGCAACATATTTTAAGAAAAAAGAAAAAGAAGAAGATAACAGGAGAGGAGAAAAGGGGAGTATGTCAGAGGGGGAGACGAACCATGAGAGATGATGGACTCTGAAAAACAAACTGAGGGTTCTAGAGGGGAGGGGGTAGGGGGATGGGTTAGCCTGGTGATGGGTATTGAGGAGGGCACGTTCTGCATGGAGCACTGGGTGTTATGAAC